>NW_014575335.1:0-190509 GCF_000527765.1 Bipolaris victoriae FI3 | reverse complement strand
GGGGGGGGGAAATTAAGAAAGTTGCGCAAGAATTAAACTTGGATATTCAGTGATGTAAAGTGGTGGGGGGGGGGGATGTGGACTTCCTTTCTTTTCTGGGATGATTGATTGGATACGCTATGTAGCAAACAGAGAAGAAAGAAAGAAAGTCATATACAGTCATGAGGATATGGAGGGTTAAGCATAAGGGACTCTTTTTTTTTAATTTCATGATGCGTGTACATATGATTGGAGGCAAATCGTTTTGATTCTGATTCTTTGTCTTTGTTGAGAACACTTGTTGTTGTTTCTCTCTTCTACGTGGGAGTGCTTAGAATGCTTTTGACACTTTGGTCTTTGTCAATTGACATGAGTAATGTATCCAGTACTCTTTTGCTCGTGCAATTGTACTCTTCAATTGAGCATATTATGGCCATGTCTCTTATACCAATCCTCTTCCTTGCTGTTTGGAATTGACCAGCAAATCATTCTTTACTCCTTCTTCTCTTCAGTCTCCGCCGCCGCCGCTGGCTCAGCAGCAGCAGGAGTAGCACCAAACCCGCCGGTACTTCCAAATCCACCAGCGCCCCTAACACTCTGTTCCAACTCCTCGACAACAACCACATTGGGCATGGCAATCTTCTCAACCACAAGCTGCGCAATGCGGTCCCCAATTTTAATCTCGAAATCCTCATCCGAAAGATTAGCCAGTATCACACCCACGGGGCCCCGATAATCCGCATCGATGACGCCCGCCATGGTATCAATGCCGTGTTTATATGCGAGTCCCGAGCGCGGTGCCACTCTGCCATCTGTTCATCGTAACTATCAGCAAAAGCACCCTCACGCCGCCATCATCATCACCATCACCATCAGATCATAAGAAAGAAGAGGCGAGAAAATAGAAAAAAAAACATACACGTCCCCACAGGCACCGAGATCTTAATATCCGTCCCAACCAACTTGCGCCCCCTCGCGGGAATCACCACATCCACCGCACTATAAAGATCGTGGCCGGCGGCAAAGGCACTACCCTTTGTCGGGGCTTTGGCATTGGGGCTCAGCAATTGCACTTGCAATTGCTGTTCTGCGGCAGCGCCGGCGGCGATTGAGGGCGCAATGGGAGCGGGGGGTTGCAGGACTGACGACATGTTTGCGAGGGGTGTTGGGGTTGCGAGGCCGGAGTCTGTGCCGCGGGGTAGGGTAGAGGGTTGGGTTAGGGGCGAGGGGGAGATTACTTTTGTTCGTTTGGGGAGGGGAGAGGAGGGGAGGCTGGGGGGAGAGTGGGGAGGTAAGGGGGTGTCGGACATTGAGGTGGTATTGAGTGTTGTTGTCGTGTTGTTGCTTCGTTGGTGTTGATGTTGTTGTTGTTGTTGTTTGGAGGGGCGGTGAGAAGGGGGGTTGGCTTGGACGCGTTTTTTTGGTGGGGTTCGGGGGACAGACGTGGCGCGTCACCGTCTGTTGTCGTCCTGTTCATCCACCACCATCTTCTGCCGCATCTTCACCCATTGTGCAATTGTCTCTTTTCTCGTTGTTTCTTGCCGCATCAAAATAATTTGACGACTTCAAATTGCGATGACGTATACCTGGTTCGGTGCGTCCGACGGGGAGAGAGGCCGAGCAAGCAGGTTGCAGCGTTGTTTAGTGGCCGTGCCGTTGCTTTCAAACGGTTCTGTTGGCCCCTCGGAACGCCAGTCGATAGCGTGCTCCGTGTCCCAGCGCTGGGATGCCGATCCTACTGCGAGTGGCATTGGTACCTCGGCTTGCGTTTCAGCTTCATGTGGGGACTGCAGTAGCAAGGAGTGCTAAATACTCACAGCATCAGCATCGCATCAGCAGTCACGCGTTCAAGGGATACTTTGGTACCTTGGGTTTCCCATGCTGCGCGTGACCATTGCCACCACAATGACATGTGACTCTGGCATGATCAAAGAGCCGCACAAGGCCTCCAAGGATCGTGGCGTGTGTCGATCAGATTAGGTTCCGTCTGAACCGCTTTCCGGCATCCGATTCTGGGCAGTCACCAGCATGTTTTGAGGCTGCTCGAGAGGGTGAAGACACGGACAGCGACAGCTGCCTCAGGTACCGGCAGTTGGGTGCCGGGAGACATGCCGTGATGGGGAACAACAAGACAGATGGAGAGACGGAGCGAGTCAGCAGCAGCTCCAGCTCCGGTCCTGGCCTTGAGGACAGCAAAAGCCGACTCCGACGAGATGAGGCCAAGCCACGGGTAATAAGCTTAGTCGTCAGGCTTGAAAAACAGCCAAGTTCCACATACTCACTACGACGCATGAGATGGACGTTCGCATGCTGCTTACGACATGTTCCCTCTGATCACAAACACGTTTGCTCCTCCAGCGGCCAATCTCACGATCCCCGCGAAACCTGTCACTCGATGCCTGTCGCCCTCCGCACTCGGGTGCCGCACTCTCCACGTCGCACTACGGTCGCTTTCGTCTTCTCCAGACGGAGATTAGTTTCCAGTCAGACAGGCATCAGGCCTCCAAGCCGCACCTGACCAGCCGTCTGCGTCTGCTGTTCCAGGCGCACGGTGTCGAGTGGATACTGCATTTGAGCCGCAGCGGCGTGGCCGGTCCATGAAAGGATAGAAAATTTTGCCTCGAGACCTGTTAGTGTGACAAAATCTTCCCGATAGTTTGGCCAAGCGCTACATGTCCGGTCGCACGCCACGGCCGCCGACCATCGTGGTTGGCTGACACTTGGCTCTCGCAGCCCCAAGCGCGCCATGCAGAGCTTGTTGAGCCTCACGGGGTCTGGAGAGAACTAATGTACCCCACCTGCCCCGTCGTTCTCACGCGCCCTTGGGATGGCCAGAAGCAAAAAATTGTCACGCCCTCTCTCTCCCCGCCCCTCCCTCCTCCACCACCACCCGCTTCGTCATGCCACAGACTCCCACCTGGCAACTGCGCTCCCCTCAAAACTTACCAGTTACCAAACCCCAGCCGCATTCCAGAAGACTCTTGCCACAAGGTTCCATGCATGCATCTTGACCCCGACCCCGAACGCGCCAGCCATTCCACGGCATCATTGCCTAGCTGGGTCAGGAATTGGGCGATTATTATCCCTACGTGTATAGTTCCATGACACACCTGCCCGTGATTGGCGAGTAATGCACATCATGGCTGCTTGCGGCACCTCCTTCGCTACCACCAGCAACACGATTGATCAAACACAAACGTACGCGCTGCGTGCTCGTATGCATGCCTGCGTGTGAATGAGGTCAACGGCTAAGGCCATCTATGCGCACAACCTGTCGGATCATACACATCTACCTAAGGTTCTGCGCTACTGCTGTGCTGCCCTACCATTTGCCCATTCTCGGCGCCACCTTTTCGCTTAACTCCCAACTGCCATGCCACTGACATTGCCCGCGTCAACAGCCAGCCCGCGTCTGTCACGTTACGTACGTCTGTAATTCTTTGTACCGTGGTGCTCGGCCTACTACTGCCACACCGCGCATGCTTACCGTGTCCCAGCAAACTCGCCAGCGTGGAGACCGCTAAACATAGATGCGCCTAGCACGACCTCGACTTTTCTACTGCCACGCCGAGGCAATTCTAGTTCCACCACCACCCAGAGGCGACCTCAATCGCAGGCCCGCAACGTACGAGCGGGATTCGTCTGGTCTGGTCTAGCTCATAAACTAAGCAATACGCTAGCAGTCCCCAGCTTCATCGGACCTATTCCCAATAGCATGCTAGCCCCTCAAATGTCTAGCGCATTGTCCCCATGCTTCTAGTCTCCGGGACTGGAGAGCTGCCCATGGAGATCCCATGCCCATGGGAATGAGTTCTCCATCTGTACTTAAGCTGGGTTGATCCGCCCCCCAAGCAAACATCATCTCATCCGAGTACACACCTTTTTACTCTGGGCTCGAGTCTTTTCTCAACACCACTCTGCCCTTTCTCACATTCAACCTCCAGTCATGGGTCTGACTTTGAAGAAGCCCGAGGGCGTGGCCGGTTCCACTGCGCCCGCCATCATTGTCGGCTTGTTTGTTGCTTTTGGTGGTATCCTCTTCGGGTATGCAGTCTCAACTTCTCTATTAAGCAATATCAGTCACTAACAGCGTTTTACAGATATGATACTGGTACCATTGGTGGTATCCTGGGAATGAAGCACTGGCGTGAGGTCTTCAGCACTGGATACGTCAACCCCAAGGACAACCTTCCTGATGTCACCGCCGACCAGACCTCGCTCATTGTCTCTATCCTCTCTGCTGGTACCTTTTTCGGTGCCCTGACTGCCGCCCCTACTGCCGATTTCCTCGGTCGTCGCCTTGGTCTCGTTGCCAGCAACATTGTCTTCTGTCTTGGTGTTATTCTCCAGACCATTGCTACTGATATCCCCCTGTTTGTTGCTGGTCGTTTCTTCGCTGGTTACGGGGTCGGTATGATCTCTGCCACCATTCCTCTCTACCAATCCGAGACTGCCCCCAAGTGGATCCGTGGTACCATTGTCGGTTGCTACCAGCTTGCCATCACCATTGGTCTTTTGCTTGCTGCCATCGTCGACAATGCCACCAAGGACAGGGACGACACTGGCTCTTACCGCATTCCCATTGCTGTCCAGTTCGCCTGGGCCATTGTCCTCTTCACTGGTTGCATCTGGCTTCCCGAGACTCCTCGTTGGTTCATCAAGAAGGGTCGCCCAGAAAGGGCTGCCAAGTCTCTCTCTACCCTTCGCCGCCTCAACGTTGACGACCCTGCCCTCGTTGAGGAGTTGGCTGAGATCACTGCCAACCACGAGTACGAGCTGTCTCTCGGCAAGGCCACCTACGCCGACTGCTTCCGTGGTAACCTTGGAAAGCGTCTTGCAACTGGTTGTGCGCTCCAGTCTCTTCAACAACTCACTGGTGTCAACTTCATCTTCTACTATGGTACTTCCTTCTTCCAGAACTCTGGTATCAAGAACCCCTTTGTTGTCACTATGATTACCTCTTGCGTCAACGTCGCCTCCACCCTTCCAGGTCTCTACCTCGTCGAGAAGTGGGGTCGCCGCAACCTCCTCCTTTTCGGTGCCGTCGGTATGGCTGTCTGCCAGTTCATCGTCGCTATTACCGGTACTGTCGCTGGTGTTGAGAACCTGGCTGCCCAGAAGGCTTTGATCGCATTCGTCTGCATCTACATCTTCTTCTTCGCCTGCTCTTGGGGTCCAGTTGCCTGGGTCGTTACTGGTGAGATCTTCCCTCTCAAGGTCCGTGCCAAGTCGCTCTCCATGACCACCGCCAGCAACTGGCTCCTCAACTTCGCCATTGGATACGCCACCCCTTACATGGTCAACGACGGCCCTGGCAACGCCAACATGGGCGCAAAGGTCTTCTTCGTCTGGGGCGGATGCTGCTTCATCTGCATCTTCTTCGTCTGGGGCATGATCTACGAGACCAAGGGTCTCTCCCTCGAGCAAGTCGACGAGCTCTATGGCAAGTGCTCCAAGGCCTGGAAGTCCCCTGGCTTCGTCCCCACCGTCTCCTTCCAGGATGTTCAGGACATGCAGGCCGACAACCGCCGCGCCAGCCTTACTGACATTGAGGCTGATGCTTCTCGCAAGAGGAGCGCTACTCACGCCGAGTACCCCGAGAAGACTGTCGTTTAAAGCATTCAAATCTGCAGACATGCAGATGTGGATTGGGAATAGACATTTAGATGTTTTTTGATCATTTCACACGAAGGCTTGTACATACGCATACCATGTCTTATGGGAGCCAAATGGGCAACATATAGTTGCATCGTTTTTTGTTTTTTTCCCGTTTTCATCTACATATATACCTCCATCATCACGAGTTATGAAGTTTTAATGAATTAATTCACTTATACCCAAACATCCAAAACTCTTGTCTTTGCTGTGAAAAATCTCTCACCATCTATTCCCTCCCCCCCCCAGCCTTTATTTCACCGTGCTAATCCCCATCTCGCCCTACTTTCCCCTTTCCCTCCCCAATTCCACCTCACCCACACCTGTTTTCTTTGCCACTCCCATCCCCCCATCCCCACAAAAAATACCACCACACACCCTTGTCCCCCCCCAACACAAACATCCGCATACGCAATACGGCCACCCATGTGCAACTCAACCTATACCGCAGCCCCTCCACCCCATGTTAAATGCCTCACCCGCCTCAGGCTGCTGCACGCGTCCCCCCATCTCTTCCCGGCCTAGTCTCCTTTCCTTCCGCCCCTCCCTCCCCTAAAAAGACGGAGACACGGGGCAACCAACTTTTAGATTGTAACGTAAACTACACTAGCTTTCTAGCTTCGCACACATACATACGGGGTTAGGTTTAGTTTGTTTTGTGATCCCCGCAATTTAGTTAGCGTGTGTACGGTGCGCGGCGCTTTTGGTGGCGTAGGGCGGGGGGGCGTTTGAGAGAAGGGGCAGAGATTGGGAAAGGGGATAGACGAAGGGAGATGGGTAAAGATGGGTTAGGGGGAGGGGTGATGAGGCTGAGAGGGAGGCGACGGAGCATGCGATGCGATGCAGGTGCTTGTTTGGTTATCTTTGGTGGGATTCGGGATTCGGAATGTGGGATGCCCGGTGAGGGGAGATAGTGAGGGTGGGGTTTGGCACTGGGTTGAGGGCGCGTGTAGACTAGGTGTAGAAGGGAAGATGTGGGTTTGGGGTGGAGATGGGGCGGTGAATGGGGTAGGGCGGTTGGCTAGTGTGGATACTTTGTGGGTTGGGGATAGAGGGGTACTTCGGGTGTTGGGCTGCGTGGTAACACATGGGACCTTTTATGGTAACTCTCCCCCCCCCCCCCTCACTTTTCCTCTTTCTTTTATGTTGTATTTTATAGGAATGCAATAGATGGAGTGGTGAATATCTTTGAGGGAATTGTATTCATCACAAGGAAAAGCGGGTTGTGAGTTGTTCACTTGATGCCGAGATGTACTATCTTAGCGTACACTACAGGGACTTGCGTTGTTCTGAAGAAAGCGAGATAACGCTAGTTTAGACAGCCTTTCTAGTAGGTCGATGGAAACATGTCACGGGTTACTGAGCTTTCTTGGCATCTCATTGTGGAATAGAAGAAAGTCACTGTGGAGTCGGTACCGCACAGTTAGATAAGCAATCCATGTGTCTCGCATGTTGGTAACTTGGCTTCTTCATCTGCTCCCGCTCTCCAGGCAAACGGCTTGTGCATCGATGAAATATCAGATTAAATTTCTCAAGGGTAAAGCAAGCGTGGATCATTAAAGAAATCATATCCGTGGAAGTATCTTGAAACAGTATTGGTTCTAGATTCGGGGGATTGAAAGCTACGCAAAAGAGCGTAGCGATGGTGTCTGATTAGTTGCGCTAAGGAGACTACAGGCTACTTCAGGGCCGGAGATCGTACCAGAAGATAAGCTAGCCAAGAAGACAGAAAGAAGATGCAGCAAATGGTAAACGCTTTAGCCGCCACATGCCTCATGGTGAGTAAGAAGGGAGAGTAATGGAGCTTATTAAAACAAACCTATGTAGATATGGCTAACCTGTTAGTTTAGCACCGTGCATTCCACGCTAGCATTCGGTGTTGTATAGCATGACGTCGAGTTGCTTAAGGATCGGATGGGACTATATACCCTATGCACGTGACTGTGGCTTTATTGAATCGAGGGCTGACCTTCCTGGGCCTCCAGTTCAGAGTATCGTGACCCTTTTGTCATTAAGTAGTTGAACGATTGCGATCATACAGTACTAGTTCATAAGTCTGGCCTTGCTAGCCGAAACCCCACCATTATTAAAAGTTGACGCCTATACTACTACTACTGTAAGAGGCTACGCCATGAATGAAGCACGTGATAATACCACGTGCTTACTATAGAGACGCTTAGTTATTAGAAGTTCTTCGTAAGAAAGAACTAACGAAAGGATATAAAGTAGAAGTTACTATACGATAACTTTACTCTTCTTATCTTTCTTCTTCTATAGTATAGGTTAATACAAACTCGTTCGAAGGCCTCTTCGCCCCTTAACAACTTACTTCTTTAAAGCTTATACTACTACGTAATATCTAAATCATAAAATTACGCTCTATAGATATCGTTTTAATAATAGCGTAGTATAGCGTTAGTGGTAGGCATTGTAAAAAGTGGGTGGGGTTGGTGTTTGTGGGGTGGTGGAGCTTGGCGAGGCCAGATATATGAAACATGACTGTAGTATCATGTGAATTTGTGGGGTAGTAGGACCAACTCTACTTACGATGACATGGACTGTGAACACAACAACACTTCATCACGCTGTTCTTAAATTATGAATACTCTGGAGCGAAAGTTCTACGTCGTTCCTGAAGGTTTAGTTCCGGAGGGTACTGACGTTGTTCTTGGTGGCCAAGACGATCAAATCGTTCTTCCATCTCTTGATCCGGCATCAAATTTCACACGATTCCTTCCTCCAAATGCAACCGATACTCCATAAGATCTATTTGTACCTGGTCTGTCAAGCGCAACGATCCAACCCCCACGCTTCACTCGTCAGTCCAATCGATCCGAGTTTCTCATCTACACGGATGGGGCATGTAGTGAGAATGGAGGGAAAGATGCTAGAGGAGGTTGTGCCTTTGTCTATCGTCCCGAAACATCTCCCTCGATTATTCCGTCAAGAACTTCTACTGGGCATTCTACCCGCTCCATGAACCTTCATACAATTGGCGCTTCTGAATTTCGACTTGAGTCCCGCGGCCCGACGGGAGAAGTAGTACCTCAGACCAGTAACAGAGCCGAACTCCGTGCCGTTATCGCTGCGCTCGAGTTTCGGCTGTGGAACAACGAGGGATGCCGACGCCTTGTGATCGCAACAGACTCGTCTTACGTAGTTGACGGGTCTACACAATGGATCTACAAATGGATGCAAAATGGGTGGCAAACATCAACGCACAAGCCAGTGAAGAACCAGGATCTCTGGAAGGAGCTCAGTAAAGAACGCGAGAGATGGAGCAAAGCAGGGCTAGAAGTACAGTTCTGGCTTATTCCAAGAAGGCTAAACACAGTAGCAGATCAGCTAGCGAAGGAAGCTGCTGCTCTTCCTGACAAAGAGAATTGGGGAGAAATCAAGGGTGTATTGTGCTAATCAAGTTTGAGAATTGACACTTCGTTTTGATTGTGATAGTGGATTCGAACGATGTTTTAAAAGAGTCTGGCTCTAACGTCTCTATTCCAACCTATTCTTAAACCCACTAAGGCTCTTATCTGACTAACAAAACTAGAAAATCAAGACAAATTGTCACAGTCACAGGATCATCATCTAATACCGACTTGGCCACGGCAGACCTACTCCATGTACTGATCTTGATAATCAATAAGATAAAAACTCAGCCCTCAACCAATACAACAAGATGAACAAGACCTCCCTCTAACATCAAGGGCTCTTCCATCTCAAATATGCTCTACAAAACCAGAAAATTTGTGCCTAACAAGCTGAATGAGCATATATCAAACATTCGCCTAATCCTACTTGCGATACTCTTCGGCATGCAAGCGCTGCCGACGGCTAGTACCTCAATCAATTATTTTCTACATACAGAATACCTATGTGATGTCCGGAATACTAGTCTTCTGATGCTAGGCTTTACAACTGCCAAGATACGTAGGTACCTGGGCTGTCCCGGGCGTTCCGAACGTATCAGGGCTCGGTACCAAGGACGACCCATATTGTTGCTCGTTATAAAAAATCGATCTTGTAGATACTACAGAGGCGTAGCAGCTGTGTATTAAGTGCGTTGTAGACCAAACAGGCCTCGCTAATATTTCTTTAGGACGGTAAATAAGTGATTGTCTGGTAGAGGTGATGTCCAACATAAGCGTACTTGGATCCTTGGTCTATGCGACACTACCCCTACCCCACTCTTACCATACCTCTGGGTGTGGGGTATGTATCTACTAACCTGATGAGGTGCTTGGGTGTCAGCAGGATACTTGCGTTCGTCTACACGGTAGCGTATCAGTGTGGTTCTAGCCTGGTACTGCGTGGAGCGACACCGAATACATGGCAGTCATTACACAAAGGTAGCTTTGTGAATATGGCATTGTTTTATAGATAATAGTGACAGCAGAGTGATGTACCTGCTCAAAAATCTCACTGTTCTTGTTCGCTGTAATATTTGAAGACTTCTGATCATGTAGAAAGACAGATATTAATTCAATTTGGAAGATTGGAAAGACACTCGTATTGCTCAACGCCATATCGTTTTGTGTAGTCATGAAAAAGCTCAGATAGAGCACCATATATCTTACAATATCATACCTCTCCAACGTTCATCCGAGCCCTAATACCCCTGCGTGACCCCCGCCTTGATCCCCTCCAACTTCACCATCAACTCCCTCCACACCCTCTCCTGATCTTTCTTTCCCTCCTCACTCCTAACATACGTACTCGGCTCCGTAATCTCGCAATCACTCAAATACTTTCCATGCGTCTCTTCACCCCGCAACCCCGCATGCACCAGCGTCCTCGACCCAACTTCCGTAGTGCGAGCAAGGAAGAAACGCAATATAGCCGCGACAAAGGGGGCTTCGCGACCGAACTCTCTGTGATTCACAATTAGACACCGCCATCCTCAAAGACAATGAAAATTCAAAAGGGAAAATAGGACTCACGAATGGCACAACCCCGGATTAACAGTATTCACCGTGACCGGACACTCCCCACCCTTATTCCTCGCACAAAACTCCCTCACAGTGAGCACCTCCATCAACTTACTAACACAATACCTCTCATTCAAATCCACCTTCTTTCCCGCTACAACCTCCTCCCTCAACCGCTCAAACAATTTCCCCTCGAGTGCTTTCCTCTCCGCAAACCCCGTCCACTGATGCACTTCCGAACTCACAACCGTGAGTGTCGGTCGCACATTGAATTTGCTTGCCGTATCCCTGAGTTTGGGGAGAAGAGAGAAGAAGAGAAAGAAAGTGGAAACGACATTGACGGTAATGGTGGATTCGTCTTGTTCGAAGATTTCCCACACGCCGCGGTTTACGCCGGCGTTGAGAATGGCGATGTCGAGGCGGGGGACCTCTTTGCTTACTGTAGAAGCGAAATCGAGTACGGATTGGTAGGAAGACATGTCGAGGTGCATTACTTTTATTACATTTTGGCGGCCGGTGGTGGTCTCGATGTCTTTGGCGGCTGCTTCGCCTTTTTCGATGGAGCGCACGGCGAGGATGACGGTTGAGGCGTTGAGGGAGACATAGTGACGGGATGCTTCTTTGCCCAGGCCGGTGTTGGAGCCAGTTACGAGGACGGTTTTACCGGTTAGGTCAGCCGTGGGGGGTGGAGGTGTGACGAAGAGTTGGGAGTAGAAGAAGCGGGCAAAGCTTGCCATTGTGGGTGATGTTGGGGAGGTTCAGTTGGTGAATCGTAATTTAGTAGGTTGAGACTGGAATTGGTGCAGGAATTGGGGTTTTAGATGTCTTTTTGATACATTTTTCCGCATTGGTATCACCGTTAACACCTGTGTGGGCTAAGCACGGGGTCTCCTCGGGCAGCCGGGTTTAAGGACTGTTTGTATCGCGCGGTTTTAAGGCAAGACGCGAATGGCCTGTCAAAGCGTCATGTCGCCGACGTCAATTGAGGATGCCTACACTTCATTGAAGCCCTTAGTCCGAGTTGAGAAGTAGCGGCGGACGAACTTTGCTTTGTCCAACTGCTTGGTGGTGGAGACGTTCCTAATATCGACTTGAAGGTGTCATAGACGGAGTTAACTCGGGTTACCTCCGTTGATATTGCGCCGATATGCTTCACATGCACGTATACCTGAAATGTTACGGACGATTTCTACGCCATAGGCTGGACCGTTCGTACTCGGAAGCATACAGACGAAGTCGCAAGGGAGTTGGTGAATTTACATGTTGTGATGAGATTGCTGACGCATCAGCACTCTAATTTCGACGTCAACCTACGTACGCGCCATGATGAACGTCAAATCTAAGCGCGTCACAACCTTATCGTATCCATACTTCAATCAAACAGAGAACAAATGCCATATCATATTTCAGGCAGACCATGGAAAGTGCGATCCGCCTACGTAGGCGACATAATCAAAACACAAGCAAATTGCCAGTACTGCAACGCTCCCATGCATACTGGCTTCCCCTACAATCAAATTAGTATACAAATGCTGATCCTGCTCTTCATTTTTGGTACACCCCGACCCAGCAAAAATAGCATGCCATATGGACAAAACCCACCGAACACAGAACATAAAGCGATAGAAACAGTCTACCAGGCATCCACGTCAAAGCCCTCTTCCGAGAACTCGGTTGCCACGACTGTTCTTCGGGAGAATTGACGACCAGCGAGCGCCTTGATGGCCTTTTGCGCTGACTCTGTGTCCTGGTACTTGATGTAGATCTTGCCAACACCGAGATTGACGCGAGCTCCGGCAGGACGAGGAATCTTGGTCTCGAGGATCGTTCCATACTTGCCGCACTCCTCTTCGATGTCTTCCTTGATTTCTGAACTGATGTTAGTGTCATGTCAAATCCGTGAGTATCTGCCTGTGCTCACCTTCGTATTCCTCATCGTTAAGTAGCTCATCCGAAGTCACCATGTTCATGAGGCAAACAACGCGGCTGTGTTCACGGTTCTCTGCGGCGCTTGCTCCCGCCAACATAGAGATGGCACCAACTCCACCATCCAGACCAGTAGTCTGCTGAAGACCGACAGTCGCACGTGACACCTTGAGATTACCATCGCCGAGTGGAATATCGTTCAGACCTTCAATGACGGCGTCGATGATTTCGTTGTCAGCATACTCGCAGAAAGCGATACCCTGTAGCATTGTTAGCAAACCGAAAAGATCGGTTTAAATATATAACTTACGCGGTGTTGGTCGGTGCTTGTATCCTTGACCAGGATGAAAGCCTTGAGTTTGCCCATAGTCTCGACAAGCTCACGAATTTGCTCCTCCTCAATATATGTAGGGATGTTGACAATGCTGAGCTTGTTGGGACTATCCTTAACAACAGAAGACACTTCGTCGCCGGGTGGGTATGCGTTCTCGTCGGCAGTAGGGGTGATGTAATCTTTGGGCCGGCGGATGGAGAGGCCTGCCCGATCGGGAGCGCCACCGTCGTCGCGCATAGAAATGCCGTTCATAGCCAGAGCGAGGGTTGCGTCTTCGGGTGCCTTGAACTCTAGCGCAGCGTACTCCTTGCTCGTCGCAATGTGGGCCGACACACAAGGATCGGGTCCAGAGACAACGTTAAGACCATTGAGCTGGGTGTTGAAGAATTCCATAATCTCCTGCGACGTGCATCCTGAAGGCAGGTTGTGAACATAGAGACGCTTCGACTGCTTGGCGGCCGATGTGGCGAGAGCAGCGGCTGTGGCAGTTCCAGTCGAGGGCGAGATGAAGGCCGCCAGCTTGGACGGGTCCATGGGCGCAGCGCGGGGAGCTCCAGGCAGAGGGAACATGCCCGACAGCTTGGCCTGCTCAGCCGTGATGTTCTCGTAGCCCGTGGGCTTGATGTCCCATTGTGTCATGCGACGCTGGCGCTGCAGGATGTTGGTGAAGCTGGCAAGATCCGGAGTAGCTTCTCGCGGCTTGGTGTATGGAGGAGAGTCTTCCTTGGGCTGGCGCGCCCTATCACGCCCACCACCAAAGCCTCCGTCGCGTCCACCTCGGCCACCCCTTCGCTCATCACCAAACCTGTCGCCACCCCTCTCGTTACGGTCTCTGTCCCGGCGGTGTCCACGGTCGTCGTCTCCACGGTCGCGGTCGCGGTCGCGGTCTCCTCCGCGGTCTCCTCGGGGTCGGTCGCGCCTAGAGTACGAGTCTCCCCATCCGCCCCGATCTCCTCCACGCTCACCCCGGTCATCCCGCCTTTCACGACGGGCATATGTATCTTCGCGCTCGCGCTCACGGTAGTCGCGGCTGGACGAGTACGTGTCTACTTCATAGTCGCGGCGGGAGCCTCCGCCATGGCGCGGGGAGCGAGAACGGCGCCGGCGCCTATCACCACGGTCACCGCGATCACGGTGGTCATCTCTCGAAGACTGTGCTGTTAGTATTTGTGTGCCAGTGGCGCGCCGGTGATGTGAACTCACGTAGTTGCGGGATCCAGCTGATCGACCGCCGTCTGCTTATGTTAGTATTTTACATCTTTGGAACTGCACACCAGTCAGTACGTGTACTGGTCTAGCCGGCTTACCTCGGGAATAACTATCGCCGTTCATGGTGGTAGTGTTGATGGGAGCTATCGCGGTGGTAACGTACAGCCGCGTGAGATTCTGCAGGCGAGCACAAGGACACGGGGGCAGAAGCTGCAATCAGCAGAGCTAGATCAGGCGATGGTGGATGGATCAAGCCCGCAATGGTCCGGACTGTGGGACGCGATGCTTTCTGCGGTGGTTGCGTCTGCGGTCGCGGAAAAGGTGCGAGAGAGAAAGTCAGGGCTGTCCTAGCGCGCCCTTGGCACCGCGCGCCCCTGTCGCCGGGGCTACTCCCAGACCCCCGTCACTAATTAAGGGACATGCGACTGGGAGTATACAGAGAGAGGGACATTCACTCTCCCAACTACATCACACCCACACCATAGACCCACCATGGCGTTACGCGCCGCAGAATGGCACAAGCTGCCTACAAGCCTTACCGAACTATGCATTGACACTACCTTGCGCTGCGGGCAGTCTTTCCGGTACGATGCTCTACATGGTCGCATCTTGATCGCCAACACTGCTAACATGCCCCCTCAGGTGGCGCAAGTCTGCTGAAGGCGAATGGTCAGCAGCCCTCCATGGTCGCATCCTCTCTCTCCGCCAGGATCCCCAATATTTACACTACCGAGCCATATACCCATCCATTACCACCGCACTGCCCACGCCACCTCCGTCCAATGCGCCTTCCGTCGCCCCCGAAGAAGATGACACACTTGCCCTTGTCAACCACTACTTCAACCTCTCGCCAAACCTTGGCCATCTATACGAGCAATGGGCAGCCTCAGATGCCAACTTCAGGAAGCGAGCACCCAAATTCACAGGCATACGCATACTGCGACAAGATGCATGGGAAGCACTTATTGGCTTCATATGCAGTAGCAACAACAACATCGGCCGCATATCCGGCATGGTACACAACCTCTGCCTGCACTATGGACCTCTGATCGGGCACATCGACGAGGTTCCCTATCACGATTTTCCCACACCCGCCGCTCTCTCTGGTCCAGACGTAGAAGCCCATCTCATGAAGCTTGGCTTTGGATACAGGGCAAAGTACATCGCTAAGACTGCACGCATAGTATCAGAGGACAAGGGTTTGAAGTGGCTCGAAGATCTAAGCAACCCCGAATATCCTCAGTTTGGCGTTGAAGAGAAGCCAGCTGGGGACATGCTTGAAGGTGGTCGAGAGGGGTACAGAAAAGCACATGAGGAGCTACTCGCACTTCATGGTGTAGGCCCCAAAGTTGCAGACTGTGTGTGCCTTTTTGGTCTCGGCTGGTCTGAGTCTGTGCCGGTCGATACCCATGTTTGGCAGATTGCGCAGCGCGACTATCGCTTCGGCAAAGGCAAACACAGCAGCTTGACAGCAGCAACATATGTTGCTATAGGCAATTTGTTCCGCAAACTATGGGGGAAGGAAGCAGGTTGGGCGCATTCTGTATTATTTACGGCGGATCTAAAGGCATTTTCGGAACGAGTGGTTGCCAAAGTAGAGGTGAAAGAAGAGGTCGTGATCAAAAAGGAGGATGACGAGACTGTGATAGAAACTGCAGTGAAGAAGGAGGTGACAAAACGGAAGCGGATCAAGAAGGAGCCACTACCAGACGAGAGCCCAATTGTGCAAGTGAAGCAGGACCCTACGCGAAGGAGTAAGCGACAACGCGTCTAGGCAATATATTCTATCAGACCCTCCGTTCATCATCCATTCTTTGCGAATATTCAACTCACACTCCCTTGGGCCGTGTACTTGTGATCAGCTTGAATATAGACACATCTACATAGACAGTGGTATAAGTCCCTCTTCGTCAGGCAAACCCCCGCATGACAATCAACTAAACTTAACACAGGAACACGGCTGCGCAAAGACGGCACAGCACTTTACAAGACCGGGATGATGGCCTCGGCGAAGGACTACACATCCAGATACTCCTGAACTTCGCATGCACACGTCTTAGACGTGTGGCTGCCTCGGGTTACACACGGTTACTAGCGTCATTTCACTTGCATAGCCATCACAGCCTCGGATTCGCGTCACTCCTTAGCGCACATGATCCTCTGGACGCCACAGCTTGTTTCTGTCCAATTCGCTCGGCGCAAAGCCCCTATCAGGCATTTGTTGTCGAAAGTATCCAACAATTGCGGCAGAGCCATGTGGCTTCCCGCGGGAAATGTTTCAACGTATTATGGACCCCACACTTCGAGCTGCACTGTTTCCCCCTAAGCCACCCAAAGATGCTGTTCATTATAAGACAAGCAAGTGACAGAGGCTTCTGTCACCTTTGGAGGCAGCCATAGCCATGGAAGGACTTTCAGTGGCGGCAAACGGTAAGTCGTAACACAACTGGCTACTTTCCTTATGGCCAGATATTGACAAGTCTTAGGCCTAGCTGTAGTCTCGGTTGCCATTCAACTCACCGAGTCATTCATGAAGCTATACAAATTCTGGAATTCTGTTGAAGACGCACCACAAGACATTGCAGCCATCAATGAGGATCTCCAATATCTCATTTCAGTATTCAAAAAGATTCAATCCACCAAGGGCGCAGTCGGGGAATGCGTAGCTGAGGGGATACAGCATTGCTGGGGCAAACTTCTTGTGCGTTACTTTTCAATTCTAAACTTACTGCGTTCTGACAATCCAGGAACTCAACACCATTGTGGCAGATTTTGATGAAGGGTTTCAGTCCTCATCGCGCAAGAGACGGAAATGGGCTGCTTTCAAAGCCGCCAGTCATAGTAAGCATATTCAAAAGTTTCGCGACTCACTGAGTGAGACGAAATTGACTTTGACTCTTGCGCTTGTACATCAAAGGTGTGCTCATAATTCCTTTCCTGTGGCGGTGCCATATAGTGGTACTAACTTCTCAAAAGTGTGGTACAATCTCAGCCATATGCTACTACTGTTCCGATACATACAACTATGTTCCTTGGCTCTCAGCATCACCCAGACCGCGACGAACTCAACGTACACCTGCTGTCGGAGCGACCCGCAGACGATAGAGCATCCATCAGAGGTGAACAGCCTCCTCCACCAATCTATGTGGAGCAGAATATTCTGGACAAGAACACAGTCGGAGAAATCAAAACAGCAAAAACTATGCTCATGGATTTCGAGAAGAACGTCTCGAAACAGGCCATGACCATAGTGAAGCTGCAGGAGCTGATGTTAAAGGCGGTTGAGCAGATTGGGATCTCTAAATTCGAATCCAATTCGCTTGAAATCTTCGCTCAGGATGGTTACACGGTAGACTGCAACGGATTTTCTCGAGCACGAACATTCGTCTATTCAGACAACTTGCAGTATCGTGTCAGCCACCATGTGACGGGGTTCCGAACTGCTTTTGGCTGTTTATGGAAGCGCAAGACCAAACTTCATCTTCCGGGAAATGTACATAATAAGGACGAAGAGACAAAATGTGTCACGTCTTACATATTCTACCCCAATACCTGGATCCAGTGGTTAGGTGTCCACAACGGATTGGAAGCGATCATGGCCGCTGCTGGCCGAAGCTGGCTGTTCAACTGTAAACTGACAGTGACCCGCGCCGTCGCAGAAGATTCCCTGATGTTTGAGCTCTGCCGGACAGGTCAAACTCGAGCTGTAGAAATACTGCTCAGTAAAAGGCTTGGGAGTGTGGTTGACACCAGTCCCAAAGGCTGGAAGCCTTTACATGCAAGTCCACTCCATTCTTGGAACCCGTCCGGGTTACCGCCTGTTACATACGCTAATAAGAGATGCAGTTTGCGGCAGCTGGTGGCCATGTTGATCTTTGCGCCATGTTAATCGAAGCTGGTGCCGATAAATCAGCGTTGGTATACGAAGGACCAACTGAAGCTATACTGTGAGTTACCTTTAGCTGTTTCTAGCGCAAGTGACGCTAACCTTATATAGTTCTCCCATCACCCTCTTTGTCGCACTAGCGCAGGATATACATGCCGATGTCAAGATTTCCATGCTGCGACTATTTTCCGACTGTATCGAGCTGACAGATCCCAAGAGCGACGGTTGGACAGTGCATGAGTGGCTTAAAAGGACATATGCGCAAGAAAGTGTGCCCATTTCGGAAAACAGCATCACGTGGCTGTTTCACTGTGCTCCGACTGAACTGTACGTCCAACTCAACTCGCAGACAATATGGTGTGGTTTGCAGCACGCTGTCCGAACAGTGCTTTGCCACATGCGAGATGGTCGCTTTCTGGACCGGATTCTGGGACTCTTTGATTGCGAATACAAAGCGACATGTCGAAAGAGAATAGATGCTATTAGCACTTTGCTCGCTTTTCGAGTCTGCGGTCGAGTGTTGATACCCATGGTAATTAGTGCAGGATCCTTTTGCCAGATGCCAGGATTCGATTGGTTACATGACGACCTAAGTCATAGGGAGTATCTACAGGCACTTCCCACCATTTATACAGCATGGTGTAGCACGGTACTTGAAACGACTGAGAACCTGGAGACCTACGTTCGACTGGAATTCGAGCAATGTCAGCAGCAACTAGGCTATACACGAGCTCTATTCCTTGATGCACTTTTTTACCGGAGTACGATGAGTGGAAGCAGTATCATGCAATTGAAAGGTAGTTCTTGTACTTCCTGTGGAGATGACTACAAGTCCCTTCCAAGTGCTCTCGTCTCACCTATTCGCATAGCCGTCACCGAGTGTATCAAAACCAACCACCGGTTTGGTTGCGTCTGCGAAAAGGCTGATAGCCTGCATGCTGCCTTCAAAGCAACAGATCCGCCCGCGTACACGGGCACATGTTACATCGACGACAACCACGAAACGGCCGACTCTACAGCTGACGAGCTCTTCTACGACGCCGAGCCCTACCTCTTCCCGGATGGCGCTCTTACAGATCAAGACAGCGCTCCCGACATATTCGCAGAAGTATCATTGCTACTGTACCGCGCTCATGGCAGGGCCTGGCTTGGAAGCTATGCCATTGACGACCTATTATGTGCGCCCTGCTTCCTTTTGCGAGAACAATATAGAGACAAGAATGGTTTCTCGACTGACTTTCCACCAAAACCGCATCATCTAGATGGAATGAGATTGACATCGCGACCCGATGCATAGCTGTGTGAATACAGCTCCAAAAACGAACTGAAATTGTTCCTATTTGAGCTGAAAAGCCGATACATCCAATGAGTAGGAGAACAAGAAGGGAATCGCCTTGAGCCGATCGAAAATGGCTAAATCACTGCTATGAACGGCATCTTAAGACGACTTGAAGAGATACGCCTTTCGGTATACTCCGCGTCATAGGTAATCACCCTTTGCTATCCGAGAACATGGGCGCACACGTCGCGGAATGACCAGGACGATCGAGTACAACGACGCTGCCAAACAACAGTTTTCTTGGAGCTCAGGCAAAATGCAGTAAATGCACTCAAGGACCTGAGATTGATCCTCTTCGTATATACGACTACTAATGCCACCAAGATACTCTCCCACATGCAGCTGTGGCAGGGGGCGAATCAGGTGAACGAGCGGTTTGGAGTACGTCGCTATATCAATCTCCTGGAGACGATCGAGTACAGTAGAGAGAATGGAAGATGAATAAGGAAAGCATCCAGCAACGAGGATTCTCACTGAATAACAGGTAAGTCGGGGAAAAGATCGCACAAGTGTTTTCTAGAAAAGATAAATCTCGTGTATGAAAATAACAGGGTGATACCATTCGTAACTCTGTAACCGCAAATCATATAAAAAAAAGAACTGTCCAAGAATACTTACTTGCCATTATATCGTCCTCCACGCGCAAAAAAGAGAACCCCTTTCTAAATGCCCAAAACCGACTTCATGACAACGCCCAACTTCTCCTTAGTCTCCTCCTCACTTCCGAGCGGCTTCTTCGCACGCCACGCAACCGTGCGATCGGGTCGTACCAACACGGCGCCCTTCTCCTCCACGCCACGCACCTCATGCCACCTGAACAGCGCATCGCCATAGTCTTGGCCAAACCCAATACTCGCGACTGCGATCTCGACGCCCGTCTCCTTAGCCACCTGTTCCGCCGGCGCGCCCCACACAGCCTTTCCCCCGATTCCGGTGATGAGCGTAAAGCGGTTATGTCCGACGACATCTCTAGTCGAGACGAGCGGAAGTCGCGGACCAGGTTCGGTCTGGCGGGGTGCAAGCCAAGCATGCGGGACACGCCATCCGGGATACGTGCTTGTGTAGAGCTTGGTGGAGCGATCTGATACATTGGTCGGCCAGTCCGGATCTTCGGTTTCGTCGGCCGTGTACACAGCAGAGGACTTGTACCACTGGTTCATCATGGCGCCAATGCAGTGCCGTTCATCCGCGAGATCGCGGATAGCCTTTCGGAAGCGGTCGCGGGCGGCCTCGCCTTCCGACGAGTCCTGGCGCAGGAGTTCGTCCATCTCCGCACGGCGGTCCACGCCGATCTCATTGAGGAAGCCGAATTGGCCGTAGAAGCCAAAGTTTAGGCGCCCATTTTCGTTGGTGCGCTGGACGACGTATTCGCCGGCGGGCTGACGCTCGTCATTGTAGGTTTTTAGGAGTGATTTGTTGGCTTTGCCTTGGAGGACATAGGCCATTTTCCATGCCATGTTGTACGAGTCTTCCATACAGGTGCTGATGCCTAGGCCGCCAAAGGGCGGGTGGCGGTGCACAGAATTGCCTAAGGCGTGCACATTGCCCGAGGGGGAGGAATAGTGCTTGGCGTAGACCTCGTCGAAGCTCCAGGTGCTGATTTCCTTAACCTTGTACTCGATGGTGTCATCGCCGACGAGCTCCTTCATGCGGGCCAAGATCTGCTCTTCGGTTGCCTCGAGCTTCTTGTATGTGGGGTGCGGGAACAGCGAAATCACCCAATCATTCCAGGGCTTGATGAAGTGCGCGATTCCTAGGACGCCATAATCGGGTTGCGGCTTGTCCGGACGATCGAGGTAGTGGAGTAGACCGCGGTTGTGCTCAGTAAGATGCTTCAGGTCAGCTTCAACCCACACGCTGATGACGAAGCCATTGCCTGGGCCGTGGACCATGGGGAGATCAAGTTGGCGCGCTACTGTACTGTCAGGTCCATCTGCACCTGCAAGCTGCTTAGAACGGACAGTGGTGATTTCGCCTGTTGCTGTATTTTCAAGTGTGCTTATCACAATATCCTTTTCTGCATCTTCGGTAAAGCTGACCAGTCTGGTATTCCAACGTGTTGGGAAACCATGCTTTTCAGAATGTTCGAGCAACAAGGGCTCAAGATCGGATTGGCAGAGACACAGTGTCTTGGATGGACTTGCATCGAAGTAATCACCCTGCATTAATTGTTCCCGCAATTAGTTTTCAGCTCCCTCAAGATCCACGTGCAATAAATGGAGGCCTTACATGTCGATGGGGATCGTTACCAAACACATGGGCTCTGTAGATTTCCTCACCAACAAGCGTCTTGCAGAAACGAGTATAGGTCGAGTACTCTGATACGGGCCAAGCAACCTCCTGCGCCTTTGCCTCGATGCCAATTTCACGAAGACATTCTGTGGGACTACCGTCAGCGCCTACCGTATTCTTACCCGAGAATGGCTGAAGCGAATCCTACATACCAAGGCCAGCCATGTTCACGTAATTGGCACGCGGGCGCGGCGACGGGCCAGGCTCAGCGTCGATCTGCAACCCTGTGATTCCTATGGTGTGGAAACTCCAGTTAGCATGCTTTTTGCGCAATGTTGCATAAGACGGATGTGTGTCAGATGGCACGCCTTACCATGAGATCCGAGGAAGCTGCCTAAAGAGGCACCTGTAGGTCCCGCGCCAACAATGAGGACATCGACGTCAAGTGTCTGAGATTCCGTGCTGCCGTAGTCGCCCATTGTGATGAATTTTTTTTCTGCGCAAAAACACAGTGCAAATGGTGGATAGGATTTGCTATAATTGGACAGAGAATGGGTACGTGTATCTATCTCCAACAAGTGGGCTGAGCTGGCTGACGACTTCTGACTAAAATTACAACATGTCAATGCCTTTCTTTTTATCTCTACTCCAATATCACGAAGGATTCATGGCGCCTCGTGCAAACCGTTCATCTGTCCCGACAATGCTGGAATGCCACGTTGGTAGCGAGACATGATTTCCTCCGAACATGCTGCTGGGTCAAAATCCTCCGGTAGGTGGCTGTGAGGCGAAAAGCGTTCAGTCGACGGGAGGCGTATGAGCCGACAATGGGGGTTTGATCCGGAGCGGCTTGTTAGGCGTCAGATGTTTCGCTTTGGAGATCGGCCCCCAATTGCAAGGCGGAAGGAATGGTCGGAACATAGGGCTGCCGCGTGGAGAAGAAACTTCGGGTACATGACGCGGGACAAACCCCCAAATTTGCTGCATTATCGGTTGATCATTGGTGTGTAGGAGAAACAGGTGCATCTACACGTCTCCGAAACCTGTTGAGGCGTCATCGGGCTAGATGCATAGCGATTACGCTCCTGATGTTGTAGTCGGCTAGCGGCCCCGTCACGTGATGAAACCCCGCGAGCATGTCATCAATGAGGAGGCGTCATCAGCCGCAATAGGCCCAGGGCGATGTTCCCGCAAGGAGAATCCTTGCTCGATAAATTGGGGGGAAAAGTGGGTGTGGGTTCCCTGCGGGCCGAAACGGAAATGGAAAGGAGGCTAAGATTTTCGCACGTGCCAAGCCGGGGGAGCCCTTGCCAATGACCTCCGATGATCTTATCCTGAGCACCCTACGCTAGCATCCAATTCCCCTTGTGGTGACAACTACGTGCCGGATCTGTACTGTATATCAGGTCAGGACGTACAGAAAGTATATGCAACATGTACAGGGATGCTATCACGTACGTGCATACGCATACACACACGAGAGGGTGTAGTGGCTGCTTTAATTATTTTTACACTACACACCATGCCTTGAAGTAGCCATTCTGCTTCTTTTCAAACTGTATTACTATATCACAACTTTACAAACATGGATCTCAGCCAGCTAGATACTCTCTGTTCCGAACTCGCTCTTACTGCTAAGAGACTCAAAGCACTGTGCGAGAGCAGCAATCAGGGCAGCATTGCCGTCACCAAAGAGCCCACTACCGATGTCTTGGTCCCTCCAGCCAGAGCAGAGAACCTAGAGCATGAAATCGCCTTGGCACACAGTAGCCTCAGTGGAATATCCTCTCGCTTGGAAACACTTTTGGCTGGTCCTGCGAGCTTCATACAATCCCTAGCCACCCAGGTATGTCAGTAAACCTCCCTCTGTCATCTTGACACCAATCAGCTAAGTCTGTAATTTGCAACAGAATCAACTTCTAGCCTGCCTAAAATGGATGGGCGAGTATCAAATCATTGCCTACATACCATTAGATGACACCATCTCACTCGAGGAGCTTGCAAATCTAGCGGATGTGCCGGAGCATACGCTCAGCCGAGTCGTGAGAATGACTGCCACTGCAGGTTTTCTATACGAGCCTCAGCATGGGCATGTTGCACATACGTCTTTGTCGTTATCGTTCACGACCGAGTTGTCATATTTCGACGCTGCCATGTTTTTAGCGAACAAGGTGGCCCCAGCATCCCTCGATCTTACCTCTTTTGCAAACGAGCATGATGGCAGCGCAATAGATCTACAATCATCACGACTGTTGGACTTTGTCTCCCAGGAACCGCAAACGAACCGGCAATGGCAGGCCTACCGTCAGAGCATGGGCAGCATGAGGAACCAGCTTGCATATTTGCCAAACTTACTCAATTGGCGTAGCTTGGGAGATGCATGCGTTGTTGATGTGAGTGACCAAAGAACCGAGTTGAGTTGCTCTTGTGACTAGTCTTTGCTGACATGATACGACTGTGACAGATATGTGACAACGACACAAGCCTGGCGCGGGACCTGGCCCAGACTGCTCCAGCCCTTCGATTGACAGTACAAACGTATGATTTCATACCCATTGACGCGGGTCTGTCTGGGGTTGGTAACGGCGACAAGGATTTGGTTACCAGCGAACGCATCATAGTACAACGGAGAAAACCGACCGCAGTGCAACCGGTAAAAGACGCGGCAGTGTATCTTCTACGTCCCTCTTTTTGCGCAGCGAGCACACGTGGCTACACGGCCGACGATCTTATCACAATGGAGCTCAAAGCACATTTCGGTATTCTCCGAGCCAATCCGATGGCTTTATTGATTCTCGCGCCGGCAATGTTACCTGAACCAGGGTCAGTGGCCATCAACGTCGAGACCCGAGTACGGCTTCTCGACTTCACAGACATGCACCTCACCGGCAACGGGGCCATGGAGGTGTCAGAACTTTACAAACTTACAGAAAGCATATCTGACGCACGGGGGAAATTAGTGGTCAAGAACCGCGTTCGGTCCGCCGACGGGGCTACTATTGCGTTAGTGGTCAAGTATCAATCTTGTGAGAGTGCTGAGCTCATCTAACAAACTTTACCGAGTCAATGTACATAATACCTTTTTTTTTTTTGAAAATCTACAGCGAAAATGTATCCACAGTGTAACCTAGTACCAATGACCTGTGCCATCCGCGTCCATGTGCCATAACAAATGGCCGTATCAAGGTATGTTTAAGTGGGGCGCTGACTTGTCGCTGTCACATCCCCATGTCTGGTTTAATGTGAGAAGTTATGCGATGTTTCCCCATGTCGTGACTACAAGCATTGTAGCGGAATCGTTAGCTTGTTCGAGCGACCTGGGTTATCCTAGTAGAAGGAAAAGCGACATCAAGGCAAGCTTAGCTCGACTGGCCCTGGTAGGCATCTTCTGGGGTTCGGCGGGCCCCGTTGAATTTCTGCCAGTTGAAAAGGATTTTCAACGGAAATGATGCAATCAGATGCCGATTAAATTCAGATCGCGCATATTGCGAATGTGATGCTTCTCACAAGGATTCCGCCACGCCCCTTGGGCAACTAGAGTTACGGGTATCTCCACACTGCGTGCTCCGAAAAGGATCCGATACGAGAAGAACGGAGTGGCCCGGTGCTTTCCCGCGGAACAAACGGCCTTGAAAACATGGCTACGGCCAAATGTTGGTTAGCTTGTGAATATACTCCCCGAATCGCGAGGTAAGATGACATAAGATACGGCCCGATTTGTACTACTCACTGGGTAGGGGTTCGCATCGGAGCCTCCGCATCTCAGTACGTATACTATTGCATCAATGGTGTTGATGTAATCTTCCGTGGGGAGGCAATGTAAGCTTCACGTGGCTGATGTGGCGTACCATGTCTCCCACGAGGGGGTTTTCACGGTCCAATGTGCTGGTTCACGGTAGGATGAGGCAGTTCTCGGGACCCGAGTACAGAGTTTCGGTTTCTCCGGACCATATAGGAAGGGGAACCTGAACGGGGAAAAATGGAGGCATGGGATATAAACGGCAGCTGTTTGAGCAATTCGTTATACATTTGACACACCAAGTCTCGTTACGAGGCGTCAAATCATTCCACTTCGAGAAAATGGCGTCCAACGGGCATCGCAACAAAGGCCTCCCGCCAAGCAAGTATCTCTGTCTTACTATTCTCGGCTACCGTAAGCCAGGATTAAGCGAGGAGGACTATCGCCGCCACATGATAGAGGTATCCGCTCCGCTCACCAAGGATCTCATGGCGAAGCACGGAATCAAACGTTGGACCGTCATCCACAATCCGCAAGAAACGCGGGAGCTCATGAGTGAGCTGTACGACGCACAGATGGCAAACGTGGCCGACTACGACTGCTTCAGCCAAGTCGTGTTTGAGAGCGTGGAGGACTACAAGAAGCTGCGAGAGGATCCATGGTACAAGAGCCGTCTATTTGGAGATCACGAGAAGTTTGCCGACACTAGGCGCAGCCAGTAAGTTTGCTGATTGAGCAGTAACCTAAGGCGGACTGCGACTCAGGGCTAATGGTTTGTAGGATGACGATTGGGTGGATTGAGGAGTGGGTTCACAATGGCCAGATTCGGGAGAGTATGGAAGCGCCATGGCCATCGTTGCAAGGCTAACGCTTTTGGCCTAGCCAATCAGTGGGCGGTTTTATAGTGTAATTAGTCGACTAGTAGCTAGATTTTGCCGTGTCTGGCTAGTATATCGAATGTTTTGATGACGGGTGGCATGATTTGCTGCCACCCAAGGATGTTCTTGGCCCTTGTTACGTGAAACTGTAGTAGTCTTGTGTAACAGTGAATGTACAAGTGCCGCAATACCAAAAAAAGGACGCAACAGCTGTGCCAAGGTCAGCATAGTACACGCGCATAGTAGTGGGTGTCTTTTCTAATGAGGCGGAAAACTACCCTGCTGACATTAATGAGAGACGGCCCACTGGGATCCGCTCTGGCACGGCGAGGCTGAAAGTTGGAAGAAGGAAGGAGAAAGGGCGAACGGTGGGATGGGTGGGATGGGTGAGATGGGTGACTAAGGCTGGCGCGCATGAGGCTAATCCCGAGACAGCGGCCGCTAGTAGGATTACCCCGCGATGTTTCCGAGACGACGGGGCAACTCACTTGCACTCACCACCAGCTAGGCACACGTAAGGGTCCAAGGCAAAGGATCCAGGATCGCCGGGGTCCAAAAAGAGCGAGGATGCACAATTGCAAGCAGGCTTGGGAACACGTCGGGTGGGCCCCCGGCCATGTCGGCGGTGGTACTTTGGGGCGTTCTCGACACGTGCAGGGCGACGGCTGAGTGCTAGGAGCGTCTTCGGCAGTATACGAGGTTACTTTAGTGGGCAGTCCAATCAATGCCCCGGCGACGTCCTGGATGTGCAGGGCCCGATGAGTGGGTCTTATCAGGGACGTGGGCAGGGTGCATACAGAGAGGTATGTTTTGCGGTCTGCCAGCCACTGGCGACGAGGGTGACCCGGCCGCTGAAGGGCGTCAGGCCTGCGAGGCTGTCGATTTCATGCACGATCCCAGGAACCATATAGCCGCACGATCGATGATTTGGACGCAATCGAGGCGACAATGACACAAGTTTGTCGCCAGCGCTGTGCACGAGCCGTGATAGGCGTTGGCTTCCCGGGCGGCGCCTGTGTGGGATTATCATCTTGGAGCAGCCTGGAAGAGGCCATGATGGATACTAAAGTGTGCACATCGTCCTGGCCGTCTAGGTACATACACACATGCAGACGGTCATCTACGCTTCCACAGGGCAGAGAAGCAGTGTTGAGATTGAGAGATGTCGACCACCACCATCACCACCGCCTCCCCGACCCCGACCGGTGGCTCGCGCCCTGCTGCTGCCCGTCCCAGCGGCGGCCTCAAGGTGCGCGACTGCTGCCAGGCCTGTGCCAAATCAAAAGTTCGTTGCACAAAGGAACGCCCGTCATGCTCTCGCTGCGAGAGTAAAGGCATCGAGTGCCGGTATCTGCACTGCAAGCGTCCAGGACGGGTGCCAGGAAGTAGTGCACGTCGTGCAGCCTCGCTCTCGACCGACCAAACCAAGAGCCGGGCAGCCGGGACAGCTGATGCAGGCAACACCCTCGACCATCAAAATTCTCCGTCGCCCTCGCCACACGCCAGCACTACAGCAGATCATGGAACCGCCTCGCTACTCCTATCGCCTGCATCCTCGACGACACTCTCGTTTGACAGGGCACAATGCAGCACCAGTGCCCACCACCGCGTCGACTCGTTTCAGACGCACATGGATGCATCCGACGCATTGCCCTCGGACTTCTTCCCACCCTTCAATCTTGACAGTAGCAACTCGACTAATGGCGTATGGGATGACTGCCTCGACACGCTTGCCGCGATTGATGCGCCCATGTATACCGATCTCATGGACTGGGACCCTTCTGCTGCGCCCATGTCGACAGGCTTGTCACTCGACTCCACCTTGGGCCTGGATATGCTAGACGGCAGCACTGGCTCCCAATCGCCGTTTGATCTGTTGATTCCATCAACTAGCAACTTCTCCACCAAATCAAGCTCGCGCGCATCTTCTTCGGAATCGTTAATGTCGTCAGCATCTTCAATGCCGCCATTGTTTTCGTCAGCATCTTCTTCGACATCATCATCGGCATCATCAGCGTCATCGTCTTCGTCGTCAAGGCACCCAAGTCTACCGAGAGACGTTGTTGCGCTAACAGCCCTACCGGGTGACCAGACATGCAGCCAGCCGGCGCATCCAGAAGCAGTAAACTTGACCGTCTTAAAAGCGGATAAGGGGATCAACTGCAATTGTCTGCACAAGGCACTTGATTTGTTCAAAACCATAACTCAAAACCCCTGCTCAGACCCATCTGCGGTGTCCGGGAGTCCCCTGACTCAGCTCATCCTGGCCAAGAACAAGCAAACGATTCAGGCCATGCTTGCCCTGGTCAACTGCAACAACTGTCGCGACGACAAGCTGCTCATTGTTGTCGCACTGCTCATCACTATGAAGATGCTATCTTGGTACGCTTCTGCTGCGGCGCTGACGGGCGGGCCTGGCGTTGGCGCTAGCAGCGCCATGGACAATGTCCCCATGACTAGCGGGCACGGAAGCCCCGTAACAGCCACACCAACGGCAACGGGCCGCCATCAGCCTTGTCATCGACAAGCGAAGCAGCAAGTCTTGCGCGAACTGCATTCTGTACAACGATTGATAACTTCACTTTCGGCCAGGCTAAAAGGCCTCGACCCTCACCCTGCTGACTCATTCCCGGCGCAAAATGAACTAGAGCGCAGTTATTATGGCCGCAGGCGCACAATGCCCACGACGCTCTTTCGGCCAAATGCCATTGATCCGGCACTCATGCCTCTCTCAGCCCGTACGCTCGAGGCGGTCGAAGTCGACGCCCGCAGTAGTCTCGGCTTTCTGTCTGCAGCCGTGAGGAATGCGCTCAAGGAGAGCTGAGTCGGTGGTATCGCCCGCTTCACCATATCCATGTCAAACGCTGTTTAATACGTTGTCTCCTCTTTTTTCTTCTCCTTATCTTTTCCTTTGTATACGGTGTTGGCTACATTATACCACATTTCCGGTTTTTGGTGGGATATGATACGCATTCTCTTTTCATGCATACCCTCGTTGGATCTGTACCAGGTTGTGATTCTAGGATGCGACGCTGCAGGTAGTGGCACAGAGAAGTTTTCATTGGCACGGCATGCACCTACATAAGTTGTAGGGCGAACGGCGCAAGACATGGGCGAGGCGCTGCAAGACGTTTATATTCATCGGTCTCTATGGTCAGTTACCCACTCGTGCATAGTAGATAGAGTCATAGACATGACGGTCATGGTGGCGGTGAGGTACGTTTCATGCACATGTGCGGCACATATAGCAAGCCCACACCATCGACGGCGATGGTCTGCGTCAAGTGTAGATAGATACATGTCAAAAGGCAATTTCACCATGAATCAAGGCACTGTGTGGTGTTGTGCAACCGATCGATGCTTGGCTGGCATGCCGCAAGTTGCTGGTGCGTGTTCGCTTCTAGGCAATGATCGGCGGTACTCGTGGCGGCCTCGGTGTCCACGGGTCCCGCGGCCATGATCGTCACCACCTCCCACCCTCCGATTACGTTCAAGGCCTGCCGCCAAACCCTGTACATTTGCCGGGCCATCATGTTGTAAACGCTTGTTAGTGCCCGACAATCACATGCGTTAGGCTTCGCTCGGCGCCCGCGGTGTCCACGTTCTATGTACCAGCTCGTGTACACGCCGCCGCATTGGTCGGATTACCACCACAGTATTGCAGCCTCATGCCCTGGCATTTTCCACATGTATCCGATCTCCAGATTGGTGATCCTTTCTCACCATCGAGATGTCCGATACACTCAATCCTTACAAAGTTTGTTATAATATATGTCTTGAGCAACATGTCCCAGGCATCCACTGCTGATTCACATCACCTGCTCTTTGTCATTCTGGCCTGCTTGTTACTCGCATTATTGTCCGACTGAAGTTTTTCACTATGGACGCCCAGGGCAGACCAGCCCCTGTCCCGGGAGAACTGGCCGGCAGCGATGTAAACGTATCCACTCAGTCCTTCATCCCCCCTTCGCCCACCGAGAAACACCAACAAAATGAAGTCAAAGATTTGGAAGACGGCGCAGACCAGAGTTCAACAAACACGCAAGTTGAGCAATGGAGGCTGGCCAAAGATCTCAAATACTTTGACATCAACAACCAAGCCAGCAGCCGCAAGCTGGGCGTTACATGGAAGAACCTCAGTGTCAGCGTAGTTCCTGCCGACGAGCGATTCAAGGAGAACATTCTCAGCCAGTTCAATCTTCTCCAGCTCATCAAGGAATTTCGCGCAAAACCAGCCCTGAAGCCCATTCTCGAATCCAGTTCTGGATGTGTTCGTCCTGGAGAGATGCTTCTGGTTTTGGGGCGCCCAGGCTCTGGATGCACCACTTTGCTCAAAATGCTAGCCAACAAGCGTAATGGGTATGTGCCACACAGTTGAGCGCGCTACAAAGCTGACCATGCCCTCTCAGATATGCACAAGTAGATGGCGAAGTTCATTATGGATCTCTTAACGCCGAACAAGCCAAGCAATACTCTGGTAGTATTGTTATCAACAACGAGGAGGAACTGTTCTACCCAACCCTAACTGTTGGCGAGACCATGGACTTTGCCACTCGTCTGAACATGCCTGCCAACTTCGAAGGAAATGGATCCAGCCGCACCGAGGCCCGACGCAACTTCAAGCAATTCCTCCTCAATTCGATGGGCATTGCACACACAGAGGGTACAAAGGTCGGTGACGCATACGTGCGAGGTGTCTCTGGTGGTGAGAGAAAGCGAGTCTCTATTATCGAAACTCTAGCGACACGTGGCAGTGTTATATGTTGGGACAACTCAACACGAGGCCTGGATGCCTCCACTGCTCTCGAGTATGTCCGCGCACTGCGATGTCTGACAGACACCATGGGTATGTCCACCATCGTCACTTTGTACCAAGCTGGCAACGGCATCTATGACCTGTTTGATAAGGTCCTCGTTCTCGACCAGGGCAAGCAGATCTACTATGGTTCTCGCGAGGAGGCCCGGCCCTTTATGGAGAACCTTGGATTTGTCTGTGGAAATGGAGCAAATGTCGCCGATTACCTCACTGGTGTCACTGTGCCCAGTGAACGACAAATCAAGCCTGGCTTTGAAACCACCTTTCCTCGCAAGAACACCGACATACGATATGCCTACGAACAGTCGACCATCAAGGCCAAGATGGACCAAGAACTCGATTATCCCTTTACGGAAGAGGCTAAAGCCACCACAGAGGCATTCGTCCAATCTGTCCTATCGGAGAAATCAGGACAGCTTCCAAAGTCATCACCCATGACAGTCTCGTTCCCCGATCAAGTCAAGGCTTGTATAGTCCGTCAATATCAAGTCCTGTGGGGAGATAAGCCGAGTCTGATCATGAGGCAAGCGACTAATATCATTCAAGCTTTGATTTCTGGATCGCTCTTCTACAATGCACCAGACAATACTGCTGGTCTGTTCCTCAAGTCTGGAGCTCTGTTCCTTTCTCTGCTGTTTAATGCTCTCTTCACCCTATCAGAAGTCAACGACTCATTCGTTGGTCGGCCCATCTTGGCCAAGCAGAAGAACTTTGCGTTTTTCAACCCAGCTGCTTTTTGCATTGCCCAAGTCGCAGCCGATATCCCCATTTTGATCTTCCAGACCGCATCTTTTGTCCTTATCGTTTACTGGATGACTGCGTTGAAAGAGACTGCAGCAGCATTCTTCACAAACTGGTTTGTTGTCTACGTCGTCACTTTGGCCATGACTGCAATGATGAGGACAATTGGCGCAGGCTTTCCCTCGTTCAACTCTGCATCCAAGGTTTCGGGCTTCGCCATCACCGCGACAATTGTCTACATGGGTATGTGATCGCTACATCTTCGACCAAAAACATTCACTGATTTGTATAGGATACGAAATACCGAAGCCTGACATGCACCCATGGTTTGTCTGGGTCTACTGGATCAATCCTTTGGCGTATGGATTCGAAGCTGTCATGGCAAACGAGTATGAAGGAACCACCATCCCATGCGTCTACGACAACCTCATCCCGAACTATCTACCTCAATACCAGGATCCAAGCGCACAATCTTGTGCAGGTATCCGCGGTGCAAGACGTGGCGCAACTTCGCTTAGCGGAAAAGAATATCTGGACAGTCTGTCCTACTCTCCATCTAACATCTGGCGTAATGTGGGAATTCTTTTCGCATGGTGGCTTCTATTCATTGCCTGCACAATCATCTTCACACTTCGCTGGAACGACACCTCTAGTTCAAGCACTGCCTACATCCCACGCGAAAAGCAAAAGTACGTCCAGAGACTTCGCACATCTCAGACTCAGGATGAGGAATCTCTGCAAACCGAAAAGATCACGCCCAACAACGACACGCTTGGTACTACAGATGGAGCAAATGATAAGCTAGGTACCAGTCTTATTCGCAACACCTCGATCTTCACTTGGCGCAACCTGACATACACCGTCAAGACTCCTTCAGGCGACCGTACTCTTCTCAATAATGTCCATGGTTATGTCAAACCCGGTATGCTTGGTGCCCTCATGGGATCTTCTGGTGCTGGCAAGACTACACTTCTGGATGTTCTCGCCCAACGAAAGACAGCCGGAACGATCAAAGGCGAAATCTTAGTTGACGGTCGACCCCTGCCAGTTTCTTTCCAACGATCTGCCGGTTACTGCGAACAGCTTGATGTTCACGATGCTTACTCTACTGTACGAGAGGCTCTTGAGTTCTCAGCCCTACTCCGCCAAAGCCGCGATACTCCTGTTGAGGAAAAGCTCGCATACGTGGATACCATCATCGATCTGCTTGAACTACACGACCTTGAGAATACGCTCATCGGAACTGTGGGTGCTGGACTTTCGGTCGAGCAGCGCAAGCGTGTCACTATCGGTGTTGAACTTGTTTCCAAGCCATCTATTCTTATCTTCCTTGACGAGCCAACGTCTGGTCTGGATGGTCAGGCAGCTTTCAACACCGTTCGCTTCCTTCGAAAACTCGCCGACGTCGGTCAAGCAGTCCTAGTCACCATCCACCAGCCCTCGGCCTTGCTCTTCGCCCAATTCGATGTTCTCCTTCTCCTCGCTAGCGGCGGCAAAACGGTCTACTTTGGCGAGATTGGTGACAACGCCGATAAGATCAAGGAATACTTTGGCCGCTATGGTGCACCTTGTCCCATTGCCGCCAACCCAGCAGAACACATGATCGACGTCGTGAGCGGCTACCATCCCAGCGGCAAGGACTGGCACGAAGTCTGGCTCAACTCACCCGAATCCACCGCCCTCAACAGGCACCTCGACGAAATCATCTCCGACGCCGCCAGCAAAGAACCCGGCACCAAAGACGACGGCCACGAATTTGCTACAACCTTCTGGACGCAAACCAAACTCGTCACGCACCGCATGAATGTCGGCTTCTTCCGCGACACGGCCTACTTCAACAACAAGCTCCTCCTCCACGGCGGCGTCGCCTTCTTTATCGGCTTCACCTTCTGGCAAATCGGCCCCTCAGTCGGCGACCAAAAGTACATCCTCTTCTCCATTTTCCAATACATCTTCGTCGCGCCCGGCGTAATCGCCCAGTTGCAACCCATCTTCCTCGAGCGCCGCGACGTATACGAGACGCGAGAAAAGAAGTCAAAAATGTACTCCTGGCAAGCCTTCGTCACCGCCCTCATCGTCTCCGAAATGCCCTATCTCGTCATCTGCGCCGTACTCTACTACCTCGTCTTCTACTTCGCCTCGGGCCTCCCCACCGATCCCAGCAGCGCAGGCGCCGTCTTCTTCGTCTTCCTCATCTATCAATTCATCTATACCGGCTTCGGCCAATTCGTCGCCGCCTACGCCCCCAACGCCGTCTTCGCCTCCCTCGTCAACCCTCTACTGCTTGCCGTCCTATGCTGCTTCTGCGGCGTCCTCATCCCCTACGACAACATCCAGGAATTCTGGCGCTACTGGATTTACTACCTCGATCCCTTCAAGTACCTCATCGGCTCCTTACTCGTTTTTACGGATTGGGACTGGAAAATTGAGTGCAAGGAGAGCGAGTTTGCCATCTTCAATCCGCCGGCTGGTGGTAATCAGACTTGCAGCGAGTACCTGCAAGCGTGGCTTCAGGGGCCCGGTGGACGCACGAATCTGGTTAACCCGGAGGCTACGGCTGATTGTCGCGTTTGTCAGTATACCTGGGGTAGGGATTACCTGGCTACGGTCAATCTAACAGAGAAGTATTTTGGATGGCGAGATGCGGGTATTTGTGTCATTTTTTCCCTGAGTGGGTATGCGCTTGTTTATCTGCTTATGAAGTTGAGGACTAAGGCGAGTAAGAAGGCGGAGCAGTGAGAAGGGTGTGTGGGGGTTATGGATAATTGGCGAGAGATTGGGAAAGAGAAGGGGTACATGACTTGAATGTTTTCCTTTTCCTTTGCTCGTTACTGCGGCATTTGCAAGCGTTTTTATATTTGAAGGATGAGGTAGTTACCTGTTTGTCCTTTGATGATACACATGTTTTAATACCAATTTTTCTATAGATTAGGATATGAGATTATACAATTGCATAGTTTTTTTTGGATTTCAAGGCAATTAATGGTGCATATGGTGCTGTGCGGTTGCATTTTCATAGACGAAAAGATGAGATTGTGGATTGCTACGAGAGTTGCATGCTTGAGTTTTCTTTTGTGCGTGTGAGAGAAGGAAAATGTTCATCTTGTGAGTTTACGGATATACTGTTAATTGGTTGGGTTGATGACTAACAAGAAACCTGTTGTGTTATGTCAGGGAATGCTTTTCTTTCTTTGCAATCTAAGTCTGCACGATGGTACTCGGCACAATCTGATCGTACCTCTTGCTCCAGCAGCACAATCTCACGCTTATGAAAAAAGATTTGTTGCAAGATAAAGTTTTAAGAAGGCAACGATTTAATATTTAACTTCACACACTAAACCACTCTCTGCAACGAAGATCTTTTAAAAAAGGAAATCATGCATTCTAAAAATCCATCAATAACTTCGCATTTCGATGAAATACTGCTTGAAGAATCCTTCTATGCAGCACCACCATCCAGCGTAAGAACCTTGCCATTAACCCACTCGCCCTCTTTGCTAACTAGGAAACCAACCACATTCGCCACATCCTGCGGGAACCCATTCCTGTGCAACGGCGACGCATGCGCGGCCATCTCCTGACGCTGCTCCGCTGTATACTGCAGCCCATTCGGAATATAATGATGCGAAACCTCATGAAACATATCCGTCACCGTACCTCCAGGGGCAACCGCATTAACCGTAATCTTCTTATCGCCGCAGTCCTTGGAGAAGATGCGGACAAAAGAGTCGATGGCACCCTTGGACCCAGAGTACAGCGAGTGCTTCGGCACGCTAAAGTCACGGGAGGTGTTTGAGGAAGTGAGAATGATGCGACCGCCCTCAGTCAAATGGCGGTATGCCTCGCGGGCGACGAAGAACTGGCCACGCGTGTTGAGGCTGAAGACGCGGTCGAATTCCTCTTCGGTGACATCTTTCAGGTGTCCGAAGCTCACGACTCCCGAGTTACTGACGGCGATGTCGAGGTGGCCAAAGTGCGCGACGGCTTCGTCAAAGAGGCGCACAATGTCTGCGACTTGGCGGATGTCGGCCTTGATAGCGATGGCGTCGCTGCCCAGGGTTTTGATCTCTGAGACTACTTTCTCGGCGTCTTTGGTCGAGTTGGCGTAGTTGACGACGACTTTGGCGCCCAGACGCCCTAGATGCGTGGCTACGGCTGCGCCGATGCCGCGGCCGGAGCCGGTGACGAGGGCGACTTTGCCGTCGAGGCGGCCGGGGATGTAGGTGGAGGGGATGCTCTCTACGTGTGGCATTTTGGAGATGGGGGTGATGATTGAAAATGGGGGAGAATGAGAGGTAGAGAATGGATCTCGAGATTAAGATGCTTTTGGATGGTGTGTGATTGTGAAGTGGTAGAGTTTATGTATACTCTATATACTCTATGTGCTCTTGCTAGGCGATAGAGGCCGTAGATGGATTATGAGGCGGTCCATTGTGTATACTTTCCAGCCTTGCTTACTTGCAGCATACCGCAGCAAAGGCACGTACACAAGTTCAGCATTGGTCCGACCTCCGATGTTTAGGTTTTGAGAGTCGTGGTTGTTGGGTGTGGTTGTTCCAGGGCCTCGGGTTCATGCGTCGGCACGGAACGATGGGTTTGTCCCGATCGGGGGTCGCCGGAACGAGCCAAGTCGTTCTGTGCAAGGCTCAATACCAGGGCTATCCTAGATCGGATTATGATCTTCGAATCGAATAAGCGCTAGATGGTAATAATGTTCCATAGAAGAACTATGATTTGGACTTGACAGCCACTTCGATTCGGAAAGCCAGTATGCGCTTCAATTCCAGAGATCTATGTGCCGGTGATCGGCACGCCTGATGGCATTCTCTCGGTGGATCTTTTCAGCCAATGGACCCGTCATGATGCCTATACTCTCCATAGAACTTCCAGAATTGTTTCTATTAAATGCCATCGAGAATGAATACCAAGAGGTTGAGTCAGTCAACCTCCAAAGCAATTGCTAGACCAAGTGGAGCGGCTCTCTCCTCAACTTAATTCAAACATACAATTCATACTCTACCAAAATGGTGGCGTACGCAGTTCTCGGTGCCACTGGCAACTGCGGCACTGCCCTTCTCGAGCTTCTCATCAAGAACACTGATGCCAAAGTCAAAGCCTACTGCCGCAACAAGGACAAGCTCTTTAGGCTAGTTCCAGAAGCCGCAAACAACCCCAGGGTCGAAGTCTACACTGGCAGCATTCTAGATGCCGATCTGCTCGGCAAGGCAATGTACGGCTGCAAAGCCGTCTTTCTTACAGCTACTACCAACGACAACGTGCCTGGATGTCACATCAGCCAAGACCTCGCGCACACCGTCATCAAAGCGCTAGAAAAGACAAAGGCCGAGGGAAGCCAGGCTCCACCAATGCCAAGACTGGTGTTGCTGTCCTCCGCTACCATAGATCCTTGGATCAGCCGAAAGAACCCTTGGGTCAACGCCATTGTTCGTCGATCTGCATGGCACGTGTACCGGGACTTGGAGCTCGCTGAAGAGTTCCTACGTCAGCACGAAGACTGGGTCAAGTGCGTTTATATCAAGCCAGGCGGCTTGTCGGTGGATGTGCAGAGGGGCCACAGGCTCACTTTGGACGATGAAGAATCGTTTGTTTCGTACCTCGATATTGCGGCTGGTATGATTGAAACGGCGGAGGACGACGAGGGCAAGTGGGATAACAAGAATGTTGGAGTTGTGAATGCTGGTGGCAAGGCCAAGTTTCCCAGGGGTACGCCAAAGTGCATTATCTGTGGATTGTTGTCGTATTATTTTCCTTTCTTGTACCCCTATTTGCCATCTGGTACGGGGCCTGCGTAGTTACACCATGTCGTTTTGGGTTTTCTTGTAGTGTATGTTTGGCTGCCAATAGTGTGAATAATGAATATCAAATTGAAATTATGTCTTGCGAATATGGCCGTATGCGGTTTTTGCAACAATGAAAAAATGTCTCAAAGTCGTGTTTCACAAATATCATGAAAAGATACCAAGTGACAAGCAACTGTGTGAAGTGTGTCGTCAAATATAATTTCTATCTACTCTGCAGACGATTTGAATCCACTCATAGTCGGGAACGAGGTTTTTAGGATTTATAGACTTTTTCTTTGTATTTAGATGTACATATCTTCGAGATTTCTATATGTTATTTGCAGCCCTTCCCTATCAACCCATGGCTTTACTTCTCCATAGACAGTGTCCAACGCCTCGTTAATACGAAATGGAAATTCCTTACCCTCTCATCCAATGAACAGTGGTTTCGATTGCTCCGACTCCCGACGACTGAAACTGGGTTCGGGCGAATGCTAAGTCAGCTCGGTTCTCGATATGTTCCGATGCCAAGCCTGCGATCGCAACAGGACTGTAGAGAACCAGCCGGTGTCCAACCGTCACAACTTGGAAGAAAATCCTACAAAAACGTACGGTTATGGATGCGATTTGAGAATTGTATTGAGTAAATAATCAAAAATTAACTGAGAAGAAATTCGTAGGGTAACACCATGCCTCACAAGACAGAAGTCAGACCAGCACCAGCAGGTAAAACATCGATCCCAGTCACCTTGAATCTGTAGCCCAATACTAACACGCTAGCTACAGATATCATCGAATGCCAGGCTGCAGCGTACGAATGGGCTGAGAGCTACGATAGCAAAGACTGGGACCGTCTTTCAAGATGCCTCGCACCCGAACTCTACGTAAGTGTTCCAATCCATATCTTATCTACGAGTCAGCAACTGAAGTTATCCCAAGATTGACTACCGCACCGTAATGGGAATGATGTGGGAGAAAATGCCAGCCGCAGAGTTTCTCGGTATGGCGTCTAGCCCAAGGTTTCTCGGTAACGCTCGCATCAAGACACAACATTTCATGGGCCAGACAAAGTGGATCCAAAAGGAACCGGGCTACATTATCGGACACCATCAAATGCGTGTAGCGCATCAGAAGTATGAGGATGATGCGCTTACGCAGGTGCTATACAAGGGTCATGCGCATGGCAATGCTACTTTACATTATCGTCAGGTCGATGGCGAGTGGAAGTTTGCGGGCCTTGAACCTGGTATTAGGTGGTCGGAGGGAGACTACGGGAAGATTTTCGAACGGTGATAGTACCGCGGGAGCGCGAGTAGTATAATATGAATAGGACATATTTGGTTGGGCATTAGCGCGCTGTAGCATAAGGTTCCCATATTATCTCAACAAATACATTAACCTGATATAGATTACTTAAGCTTAACGGGGTTTTCAGTGCAGTCCGTATACAGTGAGTATTCCGATGTCGATAGTACCGTATCTCAAGCATGATCAGATCCTGGAGGATGTGACTCGTGTACATTTTGCATCGGTTGGAATTTACCGTCTTCAATTTCGTGAGGCAATATTTTGTGGCTTTTCCCAGGATGAGCCTTACAATACTCATGCATTTCTTACTATTCCCTTTGTGTTGGTTCAAACCCAGGGTGCGCAATGACCTTCTACCACGTGCATATGCAAAACATCTCGGAGAACGATCTGCTTGCGTACGCATGTACGTGTGTACATACGTGTAGCAAAATCTTCTCACTTACTCGTGAAAACTCCTGAAGAGTCATGGTCAAAATGCGAAGGAGAGCGAAGCCTTCTGCTTACGAGGCAGTCTAATCCATATATCGGGCCGATTATGTGCATTTCTAGTAGTACCGACACGTCAGGGAGGCTAGAACAGTGCACCGAGAATTCGTACGCGAACAAATAAATCAGATGACCAATGGTATCTTTGGCATGCTCGCTAGTATCACTCGGATTTTATTGTGCTTATGCTAAGCCGCTAGGTGATGTCACTATCATGTAAGCTTGAACTAACGCGATTGCGATCCTCAGCTATTCAGCTGTTCTCCACTCTTTATCCACCTTCTTAGGGTACTCCAGATAACCAAGACCATGACTAACTCCCTGCTTACACTCTCACTATCGTTTCGACCAGCTTACGCATGTCATTGAGACCTTGTCCGCTGTCCATCGACATTTCCATAATCGCCGGGTCAACCCCTGCTTTGTAGCTTTGCGACAAATGCGATCAGCGAGCCGATCAACGGCAACGTCGCGCGAACTGCATGCCACCGAGACCACTCATCTAGAGACTTGTGCAGGACCTTGCTGGTCTCATGGTCCATCCAAGCTCCCTCAGCACCCCCACTCTTTTCCTTGCCCTTTCCTAGATTCGCAATCGATGCCTCAAGCGGAAAGATCATCACTCTTTCCCACCATGCTACCTGAAGCAATGTAACAAACGAGGCTACAAACGGCTTCCATTGTGAAGCTACATTTGGATCAGGGTGTCGCGAAAGCAGAGCGGCCGTTATGCCGAACATAAAGGCAAAGCTCGCGTTCAATGGCTCCAGCCAAGCCCCGCCACGTCGGGATGTCTCCAACAGCTGTGCGATGGCGCTTTTCGATGGGTTCAACTTAATGATCGGCACGACCCACAGGTTGAAGGACCATGCTATGCCTAAACAACATGTTAGATGGGTACAATTCGTTACCCTCCGTCCTATTGAGAGAAACATACCCGATACAATGAACAATGAGACGATCATGCCCCAATGTATGAAAGGTATGAGATAGAACGCTGTATCCAAGGCAGCCATTGTGAACGAGAATTCACGCCAGGGTATGCAGTATGAGTTGTAGCACAGGGTTGTAGTACTTTGCTAACTTGCTCAAAATTGGCTATGTGATGAGCACCAATAGCACTATGCAGAGGAAGGAATACTCTTAGAGGAATGATGATGCGAAGAATCGGAGACGTCAAGAGATAAGGAACAATTTTCGGACCCCTCCTTTCTCCTTGAAATACTATCAATCGCGGTCATATTGAATTGCTTGAACAGTACTCAGAAACCGTTTGAAAAAATTGCCTAGGTTGTTCTAGTGGCAAGCGGTAGAAAGTCAGGTGAAATGTTGCGCCGATCCACATTGTTCCGAAGTCCATCCGCGAGTGAGATTTCCTCCGAGGGCCGCAACCAGACCTACCGATGATCAAAATCGAATCGCATACACAGCATTCGAGCCGCAAATCAGGGCGATGCGATGAGAAAGGCTCCGCAGATGTTCGCTGTCTGATGCAAATAAGAGGCGTGACGACGACAGCTTGAGTTGGATAGTTGCATCACATCCAGTGTTAATCGACGCAGCTACTACTAGCATCCCCCGATAGTCACAAAACATATCCAATTCAAGATCAATTCATCCGAAAAATGGAGAACACCCTAGTTCAAGTCGCGCACGCCTGGGGTGTAACAGGCGCAGCACTTTTGTCAGGTGAGTATGCACATCACGTGCAAAGTGGATTCGCTGCGTAAATCTTTTTTATGATGCGATTTAAACCATGGCGGAAAACGATCGAAAGAGAAAACTTGGAAAGACTAAACTAATTCGGGGTTTTGCTAGGCTTCATCGTGTGCTTCAGTCATGCCGGAGTGCCAACGCTCAGCATAGCTCCAGTCGATACGCTCGTGCATCAGTTCAAGACTATGTACAACATCGGAAAAGCGACATCGCCTCTGGTTGCCATCACTGTCACTCTATGTAATGGCTACTCGGCCTATCGTGCGAGAAATGACACCGAGCTGATCGGCAATGTTGCATCACCGTTTGCCTTGTACGCGGCAGCAGCGTTCGTTGTACCTCTGATCGTCCCCTATACATTGCTGTATATGGAGCCCCAGGTTAACAAGAAATTGTTGACACTGGGGGGAATGGTCGAGCAGGGGACTCAAGCGAAGGATCTTGGGGTGAGCGATGAGGAGGTCCGAATCATATTGAAAAGGTGGAAGGGGATGAACTTTCTTCGAGCAGCACTTGTGGCTATTGGTGCTGCGCTCAGTGCTGTTGCTTCCTTCAGTTAGGGAAATTATACGCTGTGTTCTCGATTTCGGCGATTGTTTGATCAAAGGAGTATGGAAATGGATAGAGCTATGCATATGTACTAGAGTGTCAGTTGGTATAGTTTGAATGAATTGATTTGTTGGGAATTCGAACTTTTCAACATGAAATGACCCCGTATGAACGTGGTATTTCGGTGAGTAGAGACCTGCCCTTTTCTTTGCATCCGCTATTTTTCCATAAGTATTTTGGATCCTGGATGTTTTTCTCTTTCTTTTAGTAAGCACATGGAGACATAAGGTTTCTCATAACAACTTGCCTATCCTTACATTAGACAAAACCAAGTATAACAACCTACCATCACACTTCTTGAGTAGAAACTAAGTCCCAGCAGCGTAAGATTGTATGCTCAACTTACAATTTAGGAAATCATTATCACGAAGTCATAAGTCGAAAGTATCCCGCGAAACATCTTGGAAGAAATGACTTCATATGGTACATTCTGTCTAACTCGATCTAAAAAAAAACTCTGGTATCAAGAAAATGCTCAGCCGAAATCTAATCAAAGACTTAACATCAAGCACTGGCGCGTGTGACAGGGTACTGAACCTGCCGCATCCCACCTGCCGTTGATTGCTCGTTACTAATCAGAAACCATTTTTTCTGGCCAGCGCGAACCTGAAAACCCACTTTCCCATCACCCGCAAGTTTTCGAAGAACTTCGTCGATGAACGGCTCCAACGCTAACGTGCGCGTAGTCTCGTCCACCGAGTTTCCGTAGATATTTTCGACAATGTCGCGAACGACTGGTCGGTTCTGTCCATAGTCGCGGAGATTGCGCAACGCCCTAATGACTTGCTTCTCTCTCCTGTATTTTGACGACAATTCTCGGCTAATCTTCGTGTTCAGATCATCGATAGTAACGCCGTGGGCGGGGTGGCCAGCTCGACATTTCTGATCCATCATCTTGTGCAGACTGGACATGAATATGCCCAAGTCTTCTACCGCGCTTGTTCCGGTGCCGAGAATGTTGTCTCCAGTGAACATGGAGTTCTCTTCCTTGAGTATGAAGCACATGTGATCTTCTGAGTGCCCCGGGCAGTGCAGTGCCACAACAGTAGCACCCTCGACACAAAATTCTTGCCCTTCGTGGATATCTTGTTGTCCTGGATCGGGATCGTTCTTATAGATGTGGTCTTTGAGGTGCGGGTACATTCTGATAAGGTCAGGTACACCACCGGAGTGGTCGCCATGCCAATGTGTTATCAGAACATACTTGATGCTGATGTTCCGGGACTCAAGGGTTGATGCAAGCAGTTTCGCATACTCAGGCTCTCCTCCAGACGTATCAATTAATATGCGAGAAGATCCAATGCCCACTAAGAAAGTGTTGGTGCCTTGGAAGGTGAACTTTCCCGGATTTTGCCCCCGCACTCGTAAAACCCTTTCCGTCACTTGCTCCACATCAGGTATAGGGTCTAGATTTGCGGTCTGGCCCTTCAGATAGTCCTCAAAAGCGCAAATGTTGAGCGATTTGTTGATCTGCTTGTAGCCCCCTTTATCGTCCGCCATGGCTGAACTGGTCTAGATGATGATGAATATATGATGTTCGAAATGAGCACAAGAGGATTGGAATATAAAGATGTTTGAGGATAGGGTTATATGAGTGAGAGTATGTATGCACCCTGCTCTGAAGTACAGACATCTATCTCTTCTCCACGGTATCCTTTAAATCAGAGGAAATAGTTATCATCATAATGCTAATTTTCCACCACATTCTATATATCAAACCGAATTAATTCCCATTGGTTCGCATTACATACCACTAGTTCGCGATGCGCATTGGAAACAGGGAGGAATCACAGATCGCGGGAGTTTGTAACGAGTATTCCGAAACATTGCCATCACATTTTGCATCGCTTGTCTCGGCTCGACTTTCTGTAGAACGCGTTGGTGTGGGATTCGGGTTGATGACGGGGGCCTAAGATCGCCAGAAGCTCACTCGGTGGAATAGTACGGCACGTATCCCAATTCGGATCATTCCGAATGTTCCGTGGCGCAGAACCCGACAACGTGGTCGACACTTTCCAAATTCATTATCGGAGATCTCTGGGTAGTTCTTCCGAGCAATGATCTCCTATGTCACGTGTATCGTAGTTGTGCTCGGGTCCGTTCTGACTAAGCAAGCTTAACTGGACATCGGTGGAGTCGCTCGATAGTGTGGTATAGCCCACGGGTCTTGCGTGTATACGCATACCAGAAGCGGTTGAATGTACTGAGGTTGCTATAGACCGAGGTTGGTTGGCATTTTTGAAACAAGATGGATTAAATACATATATCTCTAGTTACCATACTCAGAATTCCTCACTCCAAAACCACCATCATTTCCTCGTCTTTTGTGTTTTCATGGCTTTGGAATAGACTCTTGTTACTTTCTAGAAACTCTTTATAGGGATCTGCGTCATCATGGAGGTTGTATATTTCAGTAACGAGTTCCCTAAAGATGATCTTTCGGAGATATTCAGACACTTGCACAACCAAAGCAAGACCATTGAGCACGAAGTTCTAGCCCGTTTCCTCAGAGACGCAACAAGAGCCGTCAAGAATGAGATTGAAAAACTTCCATCAAATTTGAGAAACCAGATCCCTACCTTCGAAACTCTCATCTCTTGGGTAGAGAAGAAGGAGCTCCGCGAGGGGGAATTATGTGGCGCAGTCGATGGAGTTCTGCTGATACTCGTTCAACTCGCAGTTTACATATTGTAAGTTCTTTCAAAAGAAAAACTCTAGTCTCTCACTGACTCTCACAGTAATGCTGAAAACAGCAATGAGTCAACATTCTCGCACGATGAAAAGCATCTCACGGGCTTGGGTGTCGGCTTGCTTTCGGCAACCGCGGTTGCTCTAGCTCGAGACATTTCCGAAGTAGCTTTCTACGGTGTACAGGCGATCACAATCGCCTTCCGCATGGGAGTACATGTACAGGGCGTCTCGCATTATCTAGAAGCTCGAGACCCAACTGAACCCCCAAAGACATGGGCTTATGTGGTCCATAACGTTGATCCTCAGGAGACTAAGAAAGAGCTTGAAGCATACCATGAAGCAGTCCCCAGTTCGGATACCAGCCGTATTTTCATTAGCGCCATTAGTCGAACATCTGTAACAATCAGTGGCCCGCCTTCAAAACTTGAAAATCTCTTCAAGAAGGCCACAGCATTCAGAGATGCCAAGTCCATTGCACTACCCGTTTATGGAGGTCTCTGCCATGCCCCCCACGTCTACGACTCTCATGACATAGAGAATATCGTTCAAGACGTTGTCACTTCATCAGATCGATTTGTTTCGCAAAACGAACCAACATTCCCACTTTTCTCAACAAGCTCCGGTACTCCATACACAGTATCCAGTCCCGAGGAACTGATCAAGAGCGTTGTAGCAGAGCTCTTGACAAAAGCTATTGAGTGGGACAAAGTCATTGCACAGGAGGTCGACTATGCCAAGCAGAACAACCGAACTCAAATCAGGCTCTCTTGCTTTGGAAACTCTATTCCATTGAACGATTTGCGTTCTGAGTTGCAAAAGGCTTCCAGAGATACTTCCATATCCTTAAACAATTACATGTCAGCACTTCTCAAGGATGCTACTGAGAGTAAAGCCCCCCGAGGTCCAGCACAATCCAAACTCGCCATTGTGGGAATGTCTTGCAGACTTCCAGGCGGATCAACGGACACCGAGAAATTTTGGGAAGTGCTCGAAGCAGGGCTTGATGTGTCACGCCAGATACCTGCAGACCGATTCGACATCAACACGCACTATGACCCTGAAGGCAAGGATCTCAACAAGACGATGACCCAATACGGATGTTTCATCGACGAACCGGGCATGTTCGACCCGAGTTTCTTCAACATGTCACCTCGAGAGGCAATGGTTGTTGATCCTCAAATGCGACTCTCGCTTGTAACTGCGTACGAGGCATTGGAACGGGCAGGCTATGTCGCCAACAGGACCCAGTCAACCAAGCTTCAGCGCATCGGAACATACTACGGCCAAGCAGCTGACGATTACCGCGAGGTCAACCAAGGACAGGAAGTCGGAACGTATTATATTCCAGGAGGATGCCGTGCTTTTGGACCTGGTCGCATCAACTACTTCTTTAAATTCGCCGGCCCTAGCTACAGCATTGATACTGCCTGCTCATCAGGACTTGCGGCCATCGAAGTAAGTAGATGATTTCGCGTGTCGTTGACAAAATCGTACTGACAATCCTTTAGGTTGCTTGCCAAGCTCTCTGGAGTGGTGAGGTTGACACTGCTGTAGCAGGTGGAGTCAACATCCTCACGAACCCTGATGGTTTTACTGGTCTCTGCAAGGGCCATTTCCTAACCAAGGGCCACAACGCCTGCAAGACTTGGGACGCCAGTGCTGATGGCTACTGCCGCGCGGATGGCGTGGGATCAGTCGTCATCAAGAGACTCGAAGATGCACAGGCTGATAAGGATAATATTCTTGGTGTTATCCTTGCTGCAGGCACCAACCACTCAGCAGAGGCTGTCTCTATCACCCATCCGCATGCAGGACACCAAGCCTATTTGTCGCGACAGATCATCAGGCAAGCTGGTATTGATCCACTAGATGTTTCATATGTGGAACTCCATGGTACCGGCACTCAAGCTGGTGATTTTGAGGAGATGAAGGGTGTTCTAGACGTGTATGCTCCAAACACCTTCCCCAGCCGCAGGGCTGATCAGAAGCTCCACATTGGAAGCGTCAAGTCGAATGTCGGCCACGGAGAATCAGTGGCTGGAACAACAGCACTTATCAAGGTCTTGTTGATGCTGCAGAAGAATGCCATTCCCCCACACATTGGCATCAAGACCGAAGTCAACCCACGCCTGCCAAAGGATCTGGATCAGCGAAATGTCGCAATCCCGTTCTCGATGACCGAATGGAAGAGTGATGGCAAGAAGAAGCGTATCGCAGCTGTTAACAACTTCGGAGCTGCCGGAGGTAACACCATGATGCTTTTGGAGGAAGCGCCCCCAGTCGTCGTGGTACGCGAGAAGGAGACCAGACCAACACACGTCATTGCAGTGTCTGCAAAGACTAAGACCTCCTTGCGCAACAATATCAACCGCCTACTTGTATATCTCGACAGAAACCCAGATGTCTTCATTTCGGATCTCGCCTATACTACGACTGCGCGCAAGTACCACCACTCGTACAGGGTCGCAGTTAGTGCTACGGATCTTGCCTCAGTGAAGAAGCAACTGTCAACGCAGTTTAACAAGGTCGATTCATTGAAGCCTTTGAACAAGACCAACCCGCCATCAGTAACATTCGTTTTCACTGGTCAGGGAGCCTCTTACCAGTCGATGGATCTCGAACTGTACCACGAAGCCCCAGTCTTCCGAGAGCACATCCAATACCTCGACAGACTTGCTCAAGCCCAAGGCTTTCCTTCTTTCATCCCAGTCTTGGATGGCTCTCACCCACGCGATCACGAGCATCCTCCTGTCATCACTCAACTGGCACTGGTCTGTCTTGAGATTGCTCTGGCCCACTACTGGGCCTCATTGGGCGTCAAGCCTGATGTTGTCATGGGACACTCCCTTGGCGAGTATGCAGCCATGCATGTTGCTGGAGTCATCAGTGCCAACGATGCCATCTACATGGTTGGCTCTCGGGCTTTGATGCTCCAGAAATCATGCACACCACGTAGCCACTGCATGATGGCCGTACGCGCGTCTCTCGACTCTATCATCGGCGCGTCGAATGGCAAGCCACACACTGTTGCCTGTATCAACGGCCCTACCGACACTGTTCTTAGTGGTACCAAGGAACAGATGGATGACATTGCTGTAGATCTCGAAGCAGCTGGGTTCCGTTGCATCAAGCTCAACGTGGCGTTTGCATTCCACTCTGAACAGGTCGACCCGATCCTCGATGAGTTCGAAGCGATTAGCAAGAGCGGTGTCGTTTTCCACGAACCCAAGCTGCCTGTTGTCTCACCCCTTCTCGGCAAGGTCGTGTTTGACGGACGGTCGCTTAACGCTAGCTACGTGCGAAACGCTACACGGGAGACGGTTGACTTCCTATCTGCTGCGAAGAACGCTTGTGATGTGTCAATCATAAATGAAGAGACTGTTTTCATGGAGATGGGACCTCACCCCGTCTGTGTCGGTTTCATCAAGTCCATCTTCCCATCGACAAAGACCGCTGTCCCATCCATTCGCCGTGGAGACAACAACTGGAAGACCATTTCTGAGAGCGCAGCAGCTATCCATCTCGATGGCGTTGATGTGGACTGGAATGAGCTCCACCGTCCTTTTGCAGATGCAGTGCGTCTTCTTGATCTTCCGACATATGCTTGGGACGAGAAGAACTACTGGATTCAGTACAATGGCGATTGGTGCTTGACCAAGGGCAACACCTTCTACGACAAGAAGGTCGAAGCAGCAGAGCCTGCAGCTGGTAATACCAAGAAATACGAGTCTTTGAGCTCCTTGGTACAGAACATCATTTCAGTCGATGTTAATGGAGACCAGGGCACTGTGGTCATGCACTCGGACTTGATGCAGAAAGACTTTTTGGCTGCTGCCCATGGACACTCCATGAACAACTGTGGTGTTGTTACATCAGTAAGTTAAAGTTTAATACTTTCCGGTACATCACTCGCTAACAGTCTTGCAGTCTATCCATGCCGATATTGCATTCACTTTGGGAGAGTATCTTTACCGCAAGTTCTACCCAAAGACAAAGAGAGTGGATATGAACATGAGCAACCTGCACGTAACCAGTGCCTTGATTGCCAAGAAGCACTCCATGGACACTCCCCAGTCCATCCAGGTCACTGCCAGCACCAACGACATCAAGAGCGGTACTCTCAACTTGACATGGCAAAATGTCGAAGAAGACGGAAGCCTGTCGGAGCCGTTCGCAACCGCCAACCTCGAGTATGGCAACGCAGACGAGTGGCTGTCGAGCTGGAGTCCCATGGCGCATCTAGTCCAGCACCGTATCGAGTCCTTGGAGCAGCTCGCAGCCGAGGGCAAGGCCAACCGCTTCTCTCGCAACATGGCCTACACTCTCTTCGCAAAGAACCTTGTCGACTACGCCGACAAGTACCGCGGCATGCAGTCCGTCGTCATGAACGATCTCGAAGCCTTCGCCGAAGTGAAGCTCAGCGACAAGGTCGACAACGGAACCTACACCGTCCCACCCTACTTCATCGACAGCGTCGCCCATCTCGCCGGCTTCATCATGAACTGCTCCGACACTATCGACACGACAAACAACTACTGCGTCACCTCCGGCTGGAAAACCATGCGCTTCGCCGAGCCCCTTACTCCCGGCGCACGATACCGCTCCTACGTCAAAATGATCCCAACCAAGGACGACCCCTCCGTCTATCTGGGCGACGTCTTCATCCTCAGCGCATCCGACAACTCCATCGTCGGCATGGTGGGCGGCATCCACTTCCGCCGCTTCCCCCGCGTCCTCCTCAACCGCTTCTTCACCGCGCCCCAACCCTCCAAGAGCGGCGCTCAACCCGCCAAATCCAGTCCAGCACCCGCCGCCCCTATCAAGCCTGCTGCAGCACCTGTGGTATCCGTCGCTCCTAGAGAAGACGACACCCAGTCCTCCGCCAGCGACACTTCCGACCGCGATACCCCCTCCGAAGCCTCCGTCAACACATCTGCCACCAGCGTCGATGTGCCCCGCGCCGCCAACAGCACCGTCGACAAAGCTATCGATCTTATCGCTAAGGAAACGGGTATCGACACTGCTGAGTTGACCGACGATGCAGAATTCGCAAATTTGGGTATTGATAGTTTGATGTCGCTGGTGCTGTCTGAGAAGTTCCAGAATGAACTGAATGTCAAGGTTAATGGAAGTTTGTTTTTGGATTACCCCACCATTGGGGATTTGAGGGAGTGGTTGGAGAAGTATTATGGGTGAGGGATGTTCTGGGTAATGTTTTCCTCAAATTGTCTGTTTTTCCCTTTCTTCTTTTTTGTTTATTAGACGGTTTGCGTGGTCTTTTGGTTGAATCTTTTGTTTGCTTTGCATTTATTTTCAAGTTGGGGTTTTCCTTGTTAGATTGTGTGATTTGTAAATAGTTAGTTGGGTAATGCGAAGATTTCTTTAGACTTGACTTGGTCACTGGCTATTGTGGAGAACATTGGGACTACGCTCCGTCAACTAACTTATTAAGAGGATATTGACAACAAAGTTTTGAAACATATCACACGCTTATTCTGGTAGTAGTACTGCACATACCACTCTGAAGAAGTGAGCTTTGTCGACGAATTCCAAATTCAGGTTTTACTTCTTAGAGTCAAGCATATACTTCGCCTGTCTCTCATACTTCGCTAGCCGCATCAGCGCTTCCTCACCTTCGCGAAGAATGGTTTTCTTGATTTCCTCGTTTCTAGGGGTAAATTTGACTTTGAAAGGCTGAGGACGCCAATTTGATCCGTTTCTACCTTTTGTTAGTATCGTCTCTAGATCCAGTTGCCTCTTCATGAAGCCCTTACGTATAGCTGAAAATATCAACCGGTATCTCTTTCCCCGTCTTCTCATCGGTAGCAGGCTCGACGCGATAGGCCCAAAGCAAGCGCGCAACACTGAGATGCGTGCCCTGCTCAGCAAGGGCCTGACCAGCACAACTCCTTCTCCCCCATCCAAACGTCATGTATCCCTTCTCTCCCGGAAACGGTCGTCGATCTTCCGTGTCGAGGAACCTTTTCGGGTTGAACTGATCAGGGTCTGGAAATTCGCGCTCGTTGTGATGAATAGCCCATACATTTCCTTGTATCCAAGTTCCCTTGGGTATGTAGTAGCCGTTCCAGTAGTCATCTTGGGTCGGTGCGTGAGGTTTTCCTCCGACAACGGCTACTGAGCGCCAGCGAAAAACTTCTTTGGCAAAGGCGCGGACATAGGGCAATTCGTCGTCGAGCGAAGGACTTCTCGAGTGGCCTACCACGCGATCGAGTTCGTCCCAGGCAGGCTTCAATGTCTCGGGGAAGGCGCGCATAGCCATTATAGCTGTGATGAGAGTACTACTGGAGGTATCGGCGCCTGCGCCAAAAAGATTGGAGACAAGACTGGAGACTTCACCGCGGCTAAGCTTGTGTTGTGGTGCTTCGCGAAAGAGGAACTTTGCGTAGTTTTCGTCTGGAGCATCCTGTGCTTCTTCGGCTAGGGTATAGAAGAAGTTTTCACGACCGTACTTCGTCTTGCTAGACTGTTTCACGTTGCGTAACCAGGGTGCGATACTACGGGGAAGCTTTACTAGCCCTAAAATTATATTAGAGATTTTTTAAAGGAAGGCAGGAATACTGACAAGGAAATGTCTCGATGATCCGTGGCCAGTCTTTTGCCACAACAGCGAGGTGAGCGGCATGTTGCATCTGAGCTATGACTTCCGTGATCAATGTATCTTGACTATTGGAGATACGTCGTCCGAATCCAACAATAGAGACAACGCTCGCCGCATAGCGTTCGAAATGTGAAGCAAATAGCTCGGGTGTTTTCAGGAGATCATATACCACCACTTTATTCTCGTCGTCTTGAAATTTTCGGTATTGTTGAACCTTTGATAGTCAGTATTGGCCAAGTCACCATGTGAACGACGCACTTGTTGTATTCCAACGCCATGATGTGTGATTTTGCGCAGGACACGGAATCTCTCTCGCTGCTCGTTGGTGTACGTGTATTTGTGTATGAGATTGTCTTGTCCATTCATCAGCTCACCAAACATGAGCATATGTGGTCTAGAGTTGTAGATATTGGAGCGTTTGACAAGGATCTCATCTGCAGCCCATGCATCGTTAATCCAGATTGTTGGTCGTCTACAATTGATCAACTGTGTTTTCACGTAAGGTCGCAGTGAGCACTTACCGTCCAATCCAGAATGTAATCACTGGGGATTTGTAGTCTTTTGAGAGCTGTTCCAGCATGTACCAAGGTTTCTCTTTCGGTAGACTGAGAGTGTTTCCGACTATTGGCCAGGGTAATGGGCCAGGTGGCTGTTGCTTTGTTAGTTTCGAGTGCATCAAGTTATGAGATTGATAGCATAAGGTGTTACCATCTTTTTTCTTAAATACAGCATGCGACTATAGTCAAAAATTATGGCAGTGATTCCCAACACAACTATGCAGGCGGGCAACAAGCCCAACGGCTCGAGAAAGAACCAGACTCTTTGTTTAGCAGAATCCATGATAAAAGTTTAGGCATGTGTTTGCCCTGTGCGAGTAAGCTGAAGTGCGTCTAGGACACAAGATATATATTGCGGGGGTGTGGATATGGGGCTCTATTACTCCTCACTCCCGCTTGGCACTTTGGTGGGGCAGCATTAAGTTCCACAAGTTTATTTGCACCATCTTATCAAAAGACGTGGCAGTGCTCAGCACGAACAGTACACTACTCAGGGATATTCCAAGCATGCGTTAAGTACGGCTTTTTTTGACGAGGGGGTGCTTGCATACTTCCAAACGGAAGTAGGCGGGATTGGAGACACTCGGCACGTGACTAGATCTCTTCACACAGGACTTCAAGATAAGAGTTCCCAGTGCATCTTGAGATGGTTACGTGCTTGTAAGTTCATCAGTGTTTTCTTCTTCGTAGAGCACTGTTAGAATAAGAGTTTGTTCGCTCACTGTCAGTTGTCTTCTTGTACGTTCTTGTTGTTCACCCACGGCTCGCATCGGTATTTCTTCACCATTGACATTTGAGCTAGATTGTAGTCCGGCGAGGTTCAGATATTGTTCTATGTCTATTCGGGCTATATCAAACAACCTACCAAAGAGCCAAAAGCAGCTACGCGTTACCTTCATTCTACACTACACAGTACCTGACTCGATGACGTGAGGCATCCTTCCGGCTACGCGTCTGCTTCAGGCTAGCGTCGATCGTTGGTTGATGCGACGTGGATGGCCTGGCGCGCTTGCGCAATAACAATTTCGGGTTCAGACGTCGCTCAAGCATGCCGCGTAAACCTCGTATCCTCCCTGCACGACGGCATCAACAGTTGTTGCCAGTATGAGTGCCTTGGAGATATCTAGCGAAGTATGCGACGTCCCAAATGGCACCCATGGCACAAAGCGTAAGTATCCACCTACGCTATGCAATGCAATGCACGACACACAGTCCAGGCCAAGCACTGACATTGCCACTGGCGATAGGTCGCCGGAGTTCGACTGTGCTTAACCCAAGGAGTTATGTCAAAGAGAAGCTTTGGACACAAGCTCCAGTATTTACGGGTAGCACAAACTTTGAGCCACTTGCAGATGCGAAGAACATATTGATCACTGGTGGCGCCGGCTTCATGTACGTCGCATCGAAACCACTGGAAGCGCGACCTGTGCGTCTTTTCGAACCTGTCGCGAGCGCAAGACTGATGTGGACACAGAGCCTGCTGGTTCGTACGCCATATAGTCCTTACGTACCCCCACTATAATGTGGTTTCCTTGGACAGATTGGATTACTGCGCAACACTCAACAACACGCGCATTCTCGATGGCCGACCGAACTTCACATTTGAGCAAGGTGACATCACCTCGCCCGCTACTGTGAAGCGTGTGCTCCGTAGGCACAAAATCGACACCATTGTCCATTTTGCGGCGCAATCGCATGTTGACCTCAGCTTTGGCAACTCGTACGAGTTCACGCACACAAATGTTTATGGAACACATGTGTTGCTTGAGAGAGCAAGGGAACATGGTGTCAATAAATTCATACACATCTCGACAGACGAAGTATATGGTGATGTGCCTGTTGGTGCAGCGGACCTGAGCGAAACGAGCATATTGGCACCCACAAATCCATACTCGGCCAGCAAAGCGGCGGCGGAGATGATGGTCAGCGCATACCGGAGCAGCTTCAAGCTGCCCCTAATTACAGTCCGGGCGAATAACGTATACGGGCCACATCAATTTCCCGAGAGTAGGTGACGTTTCCACCCCGAAAATGACGCGCAGGTCTGATAGAGATGTAGAAATTATACCCAAATTCATCATGCTCCTACAGCGAAAGCGGAAGCTTCTCCTCCACGGCGACGGCTCACCAACGCGGCGTTATCTCTACGCAGGCGATATTGTAGATGCTCTGGACACCATTTTGCACAAGGGTGACATTGGGCAAATTTACAACATTGCCTCCAAGGACGAGATATCGAATACGGAGATCTGCTATCTTCTCCTCGATAATTTCGGCATCCCGCGAGATACAAAAAGCGAATTAACACAATGGATTCAGTATACCGAAGATCGCCCCTTCAACGACCAGCGGTACGCAACAGATGGTTCGAAACTTGCTGCGCTGGGATGGCAGCCCAAGACAAGCTTCGATGAAGGCCTCCGGATTACTGTGGATTGGTATCGTAGATTTGGCGAAGTGTGGTGGGGCGATATCAGCCGGGTTCTGACGTCTTTTCCCGTGGTAACAGGAAATGAAATCAGGACAAAGGAGGAGCACGAAGACTTACCATCGTCTGACGGTGAGGGGACGCACGAAGAAGATAGTGCAGTATGGACAATCTAGCAGACGTTCTGGTTGGGCATTGGGCGTTAGGCGATGACGGGCGACGAAACAAAGGCCGTGTTATGTGTAGTAGAAGATGGTTGCGACAAGAAGCAGCATTTAGATACCCCGATCAAGGAGATAAAACATACTACTAATTCGCGATTAGCTTTTCTCTTGCTCTATTTTTGAGCACATATCTGCTTTGTTTTCGGTCTGAATGTGCATGTCCACCGGGGCCTTGCGTGAGTGGCACGACCAGGGTGGCCGTAGCAATATGCAGGGACCAGAAAGTTATGGGCCCAAGCAGCCCAACCCTTCAAGGCGAAAACCGCGAGGCTCTCAGTGGCGTTCGTCTGCATTGGCAATTCAAAGGCAGAATGTTCTCAAGTATTTACCAAGGAGCAGGCATCGTCATCGTATGATCGGCGTTGCCCGCGAATGTCCGCGTACACTGCCACAACCAGAGCGGTGGCGTACCTGAACTCCGCCTTCTAGGTAGCGTCAGCTTCTGGGCGCTTGAATGGATTGAAACACCAGACGCCCCGGCCTACCGTCGCTCAAACACCCCTCATCTCCCGTGCAGCCTGTGTATATATACACATATAGAATCAACATCGCCTCTTATTTCTCAATTGCAACGCCTCGCTATCCCGTCGTCACCTTAGAGCGCGACATCTGTTGTTGGCGCAATCGATAAGACGCACCCCACAATTAACTAGCTGCCTTTCCCGATCCATTCACCCCTACAGCGACCCAACACCCATCCTCGATCCAACCTCCACCTCGCCCGTACGAACACCGTCCTTACACTTTCCACTAATACCCTCGTATTCAAATCAAACATCTCCGCTTTCTAATACATCATCATGGGCTTGTTTGGCAAGAAAAAAGACAAGGGTGGTGAGGCTGAAGACAGCAACCGCTCCGCCCTTTTCGGCAGCCGCAAGGGAAAAGAGAGCCCAGCAGCTCAAAACCCATATGCCGCCCCTCCCGCAAACGACCCCTATGCCCAGCCGCCTCCCTCATACTCTGGCGGCCAGGACAGCTCTTTCCGACAAGAGAAGACGCCAGCGGTAACGGGACCTGGTCAGTCCTATGGACAACGACCTGCTGGCTATGGTGCTCAAGGAGGTGGCTATGGCGCACAGTCAGGATATGGAAACGACCAATATGGAGGCGGTCCACCCCAGCGTCCTGGTGGTTACGGCGGACTCGGCAGAACTGCCTCGAACGACACCATGGCCACCGATGCCGGCCGTAACGAGCTTTTCGGTAATGCCGCCCAACGACAACAAGGACGCCCACAGCAAGAATCGGGCGGTTATGGACAGAGTGGTGCCTATGGTGATAGCCAGAGCGGCGGATACGGCGGTGGTGCTGCCGGGGGCTACGGCTCTACCCCTGGCGGCTATGGCACCTACGAGGACCGCCAATTGACGGCTGAAGAACAGGAAGAGGTCAGTTTCCCAGAATCACTTACTCACAATACGTGCGCTGACTTTGTGCCTTGAATACTATAGGAAGATATTAATGCCACGAAACAAGAGATCAAGTTCATCAAGCAGCAGGATGTTTCTAGCACAAGAAACGCTCTGCGTCTGGCTGAACAGGCTTTGGAGACTGGTCGAGGAACTCTGTCCACCATGGCAGCACAAGGAGAGCGTATCCATAAGTACGGAAATACCAACAATATTCTTGTGCAGCAACTAACATGGTCGTAGCACCGAACGCAATCTTGATCTTGCTTCTATCCAAAGTGATAGGGCTTCAGGACAGACTAAGGAGCTGGCTCGTGAGTACCTGATCTAGTCTGAACCCCCTTCAATATCGATACTGATTTGTTCTAGGAATCAACGCAAGCATGTTCTCCATTGTACCCAACCCCTTCACCGGTAACTCCAAACGCGAGAAGGAAATGCAACGAGCCATGGACCAACACACCCGCGACCGTGAGACCCGCGAGGCAACAAACAAGGCTGCCTGGGAATCAGCTGCACGTGCAAACCAAGCACAGCGCGGAATTCAAGGTGCTGGTGCTGGAATCGGAGGCAACAAGGCTTCGCTTGCCCAGCGATCAAAGTACCAAATGGAGCCCGACTCTGAAGACGACGAGATGGAGAATGAGATTGAGAACAACTTGGGTACGTACTTTTCTGCCGTTCCATGCACATACATACGTATGATGGAAATAGAAGTGCTAACGTGAAATGTAAACAGATCAACTACACATTGCAGCCAAGAGCTTGAACCAGCTGGGTCGCGCAATGGGTACTGAAGCCGATAAGCAGAATGAGCACATTACTCGCATTACAGGCAAGACGGATAATGTCGATGACAAGATTGCGAGGAACAGGCTCAAGCTGGATCGTATCCATTAAACTTTGCTGTTTCAACTCGTGTCGATTATCCTCGAAAATACATGTCCTGGGCTGCGCACATGTTAGATAGTGGAAACGATTTCTCTCTTTTCCCCTACTTTGGAACAGAGCAAAACAAAAGAATGGAGAAATGGTAGAAATGAATTGCATCTTGGTGTTTGGTCCTGACAATCTGTTCACCCATTTTGCAAACTGACATTTGTAACAAAAATGTCTTTATTGGGCATTTACTCGTCATTAACCTTGAGCATCATAAACTAAACGTAACGTCCGAGATCCATTCCCCCCCGCCCCTTATCAATCCTCTCTCTCTCATTCAAGCACCAACTTATAACTCGCCACTTCAAACGCCCTAACTTCAATCTCAACACCCGTCTCCATTGCCTCCGCATCCCCCCCAGTCCTCAGCGAACAAATCCTCAGCGCCTCACCATTCTCCTCTTCATCCTCCAGCGCATTCACCTTGACAACCTTTGTCACATTCAAATTGCCCCAGGTCAAAACACCTTTACTCTTGCCACCGAGCGCATCGTAAATGCGGAGAATAACGCTGTGGCCCTTCTTAACTGGCAACTCACCCCTGGATACATCCTCGTCGTCTTCACCGCGCTTGATGGTATCGAGAACGAGGTTTGGAGCGTTGTAAATGTGGAATGGGTTGAGGAGGCTGGTGTCGTGATTATCCTGCGTGGTACCCACGATCTTGAGGGGGTTGTTGAATTCAAACGCTTTCCGAATGGTGCGGTGGTCCAGCGGGCCTTCGTGGGGGAACATGGCGTAGCGCGTCTTGTGGTTGCCCATGTCTGCGTGGGCATCGGGAGCTTTGGGGGCGCGGAGCAGCGAGAGACGCATTACGTTGCCTGCGGTTGCGAAGCCGTACTTGTTGTCGTTGAGGATGGAGACGCCGTAGGTGGCTTCGGAGAGGTCGGCCCATTTGTGGCAGCAGACTTCGAATTTGGCCATGTCCCACGAGGTGTTGTAGTGTGTGGGTCTGCGCACGATACCGAATTGCGTCTCGTAGCTGGCCTCGGTGTTGACAATGTCGACGGGGAATTCCACCTTGAGGAACTTCATCGTCTCGTGCCATTCGATTTCGGCGTCGAATTCAATGGCTGATGGAGTGGCACCAGCGGCTGGCAGAGACATTGTTGTCTTGATCCATGACTTCTCTGAGATCTTGGTTTCGACTTCCAGGCTCACACGGTGAACGCTATTTTCTGTGATAGTGACTTTGCTGGGCTTGAGCTCCTGGCGTGATTTCAAATGGTAGACTTCTACATCCCAAGCCTGCCAGTAGAGTGGCTTGTCGTCAAAGATGACAAGCTGACCGGCTTTGGCGCCCTTTGGAATGAGCTCACGCTTAGCTTGAATATCGAAGAGTGAGGTGATAGCGCCATCTGTAACCTCTACCTCAAACTGGGAGTTACGCATCTGGTAGACGTTGGGGCGAATCTCTTCAATGAATGCCTTGGATGGAGGGATACGGGAAACCATAGGAGCAATTTCCAAGGCTCCAAAGCCCTTGTCCGATCCGTTGCTGTAGGCGAGGCCATATCTGGTCTCTTCTCGACCGTACACGGATTGGCGTGCCTCAGCAGGAAGTTTGACAACCTCACAGCGATTCCATGGCAGAGTGTTGATGGCCATGAGCTTGGTGTTTTCGTTCAAGGTGGTCTGGTCGCCAAAGCCCAGCTCAGCTAGCGCGTCAGAAAGCAGTTTCTCTCCGGTAGCGAAAACCGACGCATAAATCTACAACAATCAGCAATGTCTTGTGGAGATGTTATAGGCAACGACTTACGCGGTCAGAATCATCATAACACATCTCAATCGAACTTCCAGGCAGACAATCGTGGAACTGACATAACAGCACATTCTCCCACATGTCATCAATCTCCTTCTTCGGATACTTGTATGAGCTCTTCTTTCCGAAGCCATTCTTGATAGTTGCCAAGGTTGCAAGGTATTCGATATCCCTAAGCATAATCTCAGACTTTCTGTTGTTGCGTTTGTTGTTTGCCTGGGTGGTGTATGTTCCACGGTGGAGCTCAAAGTATAGCTCGCCGTACCATGTTACCAGCTCGTCACCACTAGCCACCTTCTTTTCCAGACGGTCGAAAAAGTCATCGGCAGAGTCACCGAGCTTGATGCGAGGCAGCAGTCCGGTAGTGTCGCTTATACCACGGCAACGCCTGAGCTTCTCCAAGTGCTGCCATGTTGGGCCACCACCTCCGTCTCCCTTTCCGAAAACAAGCAGCGAGGTTTTGTCTTGATCAAGAGACTTGTGTTGTGTAACGCTGCGTTTGACATCACCAAAATTGGCTTCGCATGTGTATGTTTCGCAGGGCGGCATGTGGCAGATGACTTGGCTGTTGTCGAGTGAAACCCAGTTGAAAGTGGTGTGGGGAAAGTTGTTGATATTGTTCCAGCTGAGCTTTTGTGTCAGGAAACGAGTCATTCCTGAGATGCGGCAGATTTGCGGAAGCTGTGAGGAGTACCCGAAAGTATCTGGCAGCCAAAAAGTGCGACAACGCTGGCCAAATTTGCTTTCAAAGTAACGCTGGCCGTACAAGAACTGCCTGATTAGCGATTCTCCACCGGGTAGGTTAGTATCGTGTTCGACCCAGCTACCGCCAATCGGCTGGAAGCTACCCTCCTTGACCTTCTTCTTGACACGATCAAATGTGGATGGGTAGTATTGCTCCAACCATTTGTACTGTTGAGCCTGTGAGCAGCAGAAGCGCAACTCGGGATACCGGTCAATGAGATCACACTGGTTCGACCAGGAGCGGTTGACTTTGCGCTTAGTCTCATCAAAAGGCCACAACCAACATGTGTCGATATGGCAGTACCCAATACCATGGACAATAGCTTCTTGGTCGCCTTGGTATACTTTGTGTGAATCGACATTCTTTCCGACGTACTCGGCAGCAATCTTGCGTGCTGCCTTGATACTTTCCCGACTTCCATCGCCAGCAATGAAAGTATCCATGATGCGATTACAGACCTGCTGGGCATCGTGGATTTGGGTTGAATCTGAAGGGAACTCACGGGCGGCATCTGATATTTCCCAGAAGTCAAAGTAGAGCCCTCTGGCGTCTAGATTCACAGCCTGGACCTCGGCAGTGTGGAGGGTATAGTACCTGTCGGGCTTTGGTGGTTGGATAGAGTCGCCACCAGGTGCGTTACCGAACATGCCGTTACAGGCCATCTCAATGTAGAAGGTATGCTCCTTGCCGTCTCGAAACGCCTTAGGCAGTATCCATTGTGTACGCTCACCTCCGCCCGTCAAGCCATGCACGGTACGTCCATCTTCGGTCCAGATCAAGCCCTCGTTGTTCGCGTCCCAGACGAACTCGAGATGTTCCTTGTCCAGCAAGTAGTCGGGAAGGGTGAGCTGGACCTTGAACCAGTGCGTCGACCAACTGGGGCCAAAGGATTCGCCGACCTTTGTCGGATGGAACGCGTGTGATGTCGCCTCATCGAACAAAGGACGCGAGAGGTCTGGAGGGGAGTATACAGATAGCTTGATCCACTCGGGACCTGACGCGACGGCTTCGGTGAGCTTGCTATATCACGTATAAGCATACGATGCCTAGGCCTATAGGCTGTGGTCATGGCCACTACAGCTCCGAGGGCTTACCCTATCAGACTCTGTTCTCGGTATTGGCCGCCATCGAAAAACTGCCTCAAGCGGCTCTCGTAGATGCTGTGAATCTGTTTGCCGACCGGACCATCGGATAACTTCGGGTAGTCGTTGGCTACCGTTACTGGTATAATACGATGTGATTCTCCGCCCATGGTTGATGGGATGAAGCTGTCAAATATGGAGCTTCCTGCGTGGGTTGAAGAAGAGATGAAGGGTTAGTGTATCAGCTGAGAGCTGCTAGAAGAGTACAAGAGCTTTGTGTACCTTGCATGAGCTGCATGTTGGGGGAGCTCAGCTTTCCCCGCATCTTGGCGGCCAATGGTCCATGCTTCTACTCCCGTACGTAGTATCCACTACTACCCGCTCTCCCGCACGCCTCCATGCACGTGATCAACTTGGATATGTTTTGGAAATATTGCTACACCTACGCTCCAAATGTGAAGAGATTCAGATTAGCATGCTGAAGTGACTGTTTGATATTTCTTCAACGATACCATAATCCTTGGAAAAGCACCATGAGGGATGGGTAGCTATTGCAACTAAAAAGCCATTCTTGTATTCTAACCTAGGAAGAGGTGAAAGTCATGTACTGTACTTGTCTGGATTGCATCTAAGACAGAAGAACACCATATCTCTATCATCCCAACTATCTTATTCACTAATATCTAAACACAGAGTGGAGTCGAACCACAATCAACATTCGGTAATACTCATAATCCTACTGAGTGCATTTAACAACGCTCCAAGTCCCAGCTACTACTCGCAAGTGTCAAGAACACCGTCGACCTACGAGATATGGTATAAGTATAAGCAGACCAACAAAGAAGAGACAATATGTTATCGCATACTCAACTACAGTACGAAAGTCAAACTCGAAATCATCTACACACTACACAACTACTTTCCTACATACACCCAAGTTCCTCTTCTCAACCCCCCATCAACTCCCACATCATTTCTCTGCTACACATCTTCAACCGTAAAACCCATGACCAGCGCCCCTTTCCAAAGAATTAGTCTTGTTCTCCGCCGCCGTGTTACACGCCTTTACTACGTCTCCTCTTTTCAAAAAAGTTTGAAGAGCAGGTGTGAGGTTTAGTCGTTGGGCCAGAGGGTATTCGGATAGACATGGTACGGTGTGTAGATTTTTTTATATACTGGACGAGTGGTATTTTGGTAAGACTGACGTGTAAGAACGCGAGGTAGATGGTACTGGTGGCACGATAGAGGTGTAGTTTGCTTGCACGTGATAGCATGCGCATGGAGAATTGTCGTGGTTGGGATGGTGGCCGCGGAGCTGTGTCTGCATGGTGTGATTACATACTAGGCAGTTGTTTCTGTGAGATGGACAAATAGTATTACGATCAGCTAGCTATGAGATTGAAGAAATGACGTTTCGTAGAATTTACTAGCAGCTTATTTGTAAAGATTATTGGCGAGCTCATGTTCCAACTCGGACCCTTTCTAAGCACAATTGTCTCGTGAATACCATTTAGTAAGAGTTTGACATCAGACCTGAATAGTAGGATCTAGCAGTCCATGAGATTTGTAAGCTCATTTGTTTCGTAGCCCACTAGAGTAGGAGCAGTGGCACGCGAAGGTAAGACGTCGATTTGCAGGCTCAATAATTTGATGGATCTCTTACCCGAGCTGTCCTGGTCCTTGGTCTAGGAAAGAGAGCGACGCGCTTCTCATGAGCGCTGTCAGTCTCACATGCATCCAGGAAGCTCAGACCACTCTCCACGGGCTAGTATCATAGTGGAGTGTAAACGCCTCGGGCTGCAGCTGAAGGAGCTAATGGGCCTGGGATATTGCAGCGCAGACTCATGGCGTGCATGTCTGCACAGAATGCATAGCGGCAGAGCAAAGGGGGAACTTTATCGTCGGGTGGATCAGCGGCTAGGCCGTGAGGTCTACACCGATTGGCGTTAGTACGATCGAAGCACAATGACCGTGCTATTACGCCAGCTAAAATCGGATCACGCTGAAATATCATTGATGTCATTGCGGTACGCTTGTGAAGGGTGGAAACGCTGGTGGTACCACGGTCGTGAGGGGATCTGGGCGCGTCGCGAGTTGGTGAGGGGGCTTTTGATGATGATGTACTTGATATGAGGTGGCTGGCGTGAAGAAAAAGGAAAAGGGTGTTTGTTTGTGCCGGGACGTATACGTCAGTGGAAGGAGACTTGGAATTGGATAGATAATTGCGTTTGTCCGTCGAGTTGATTGTTTAAAATGCGTCGTATTCTGCCTCGCAGCAAACAATTGCTAGAAAAGGTCTACCACGTTTGTCAGCCCACAACAGTACCACTACATCTCAGCATTCGAAAGTACGCAGTCACTATGCCTTCAAAGACGGACGACAAGTATAGGGATCTGGAGGTCCGCGAGCCACTCAAGGGGGAGGAGGTTCAGGGAGGGGGCAAGGGATGCGCGCCAAGTCAGCGGTCGGCTACAAAGGTACGAGGCGATGTGCGCAAGAAGTGGGCGTTTGATTAATGCCATGCAATCGTAGGGGCAGATGATGGCATCGGAACATAAGAAGCGAGGAGGCGACCACAGGGTCGACGAGAAACATGAGACAGCGACAGACGAGGAGTGCAGCTCGACGAAGGGATACGTCAAGATTAATAAGAAGAGCATCAGCGACTGCACAACACACTGGGACGACCCCGAATATATGGAGAGCAATGAGCGGGAATACCGAAAGTTCCAGCAGGAGGAGCGCAGGTCCAAGAAAGGGTCGCATGAGCATGAAGAGGAGGGTGGGAAGAAGCGTGGGCGGGGAGCAAACGCGGTATGCCCGAACAAGAAAGCAAAGAATACAGGGGGAGGTGACGGGGAGCCAACAGGGGCAGCCGGAGACAAGACGCGGGTTCCGAAGAGGGGTCAAGAGGTGCAGTGGCATGGGCGCGGTGGGATTGATAAGGGCCAAGTGGTCGAAGTGTTGTACGAGGAGAAGGAAGTCGAGGGCAAGAGGGTTGCGGCGAGCAGGGAGGACCCCCGGGTGGTAATCAAGAGCGAGTTGTCAGGGGAGACGAGGGTGCTGGAAGCGGAAGCAGTGTATTTTGAATAGATGTACACAAGTACATAGAGTAGAAGACGGGGTAAGCAGAGGAAGATCCGGGGCAGTGGACGGGCAGGTGGTGTAGCATTGAATGCAGAGTAGCTTGGAGAGCGTGTCCAATTGCGTGTTTGCCGCGTGCATGGTTCGTTGAGCAGGTGGCGATTCTCACTAGCGCGACGCTAGTGCTGTGGTGGTGGGGAGCATTGCATACTTATTACTGTACGTGTGTACGGGCAAAGATACAGCAGATGTACGTACATGTGTATTGTAGAGTATTGTACGTACTGGGACATGCTCGGGAGAGAGATGAAATTGGGTTTAGTGGCCGTGGAGCATGGCGAGTGGGCTCTGGGACAGACACGAGATGAGAGTGATGGCCAGAAGCAGGGACAGATGAGGTACGTGGTAGGTGGCATGTAGATGTGTGTAGATAGGAGGCCAGTGAATAGACTTGTGTGTATATGATTCCCAAATGACCGCGGGCAAGGCCTTGCTGACGTAGTGGGGCCAGATCCACATGGTGCACGACGGGGAAGAGGCAAGGGAGCAAGCGGGCGGGCGGTGATTGGCCGGATAGCAAAAATGTGCGTCTTGTTGCAGCAAAGTCAGACTTTGTATCCGAGGCGACGCTGCAAGGTTGTGGCGAGGGGCTCATTGTTGATGGCCGGGCAATAGCCACTGCAGCAGTGCAACGCCTGGTAGGTTGCCGTGGTGTTTAGCATTAAGCACTTTGTGGTCGTGTGCTGGGCGTGAGCTGACAAGCTGGGCTGCGCTGGGCTGGGCTGCGGTGCCATGTAGTATGGAATATGTAGTTATACTTGTTTATATGGGGAGCACCAACAACAGCACCACCACAACCAGCACCAATAATACTGGCGGCAGCACCGGTAGCAGCACCAGCGCCAACAAGAAGAAAAAAACAGTATCGACAACGGCGCCAAAAACAACAGCAGCAGCGCAGGGAGAGCCATGCAGTTGAGCCAGATGTTGCCGGGAGTGTGCGGCGGGGAGGCGGTCTGGTCGGTGGTGGCATGGATCAAGATGCAGCAGTAGCAGTAGCAGTAGCAGTGGCAGTGGCTGTGGTGAAGGAGGTGGTGGTGGTGGTGGTAGCGGTAGCAGCAACAACAATAGCCATAAGCACATATACACACCCACTTGACAGCGACGGCATTACTACCCTTGCGTATATGACATGTATCGTGTGTCGCATGTAGTCGCATCAAGGCATGTTTGCATGGTAAACATACATGGCTCCCCGAGCATTCGGCCCAGTCGCTGGCGTGCCGTCGTGCTGTATTATTTTGGTAGCCGGGATGGTGCAGCGTTGAGCAGTGTCGGGCGGGCGCAGAGGGCGCGCCGTGCGCCAGAGGGTAAGCAGCATCATCTGCACCCACCGGCTGCTAGCCTCCGCCCTGCACGGCGCTTTTCCGTGTGACTTTCACTCGACGCGTGCGGCCTGGCGACTTTTGCCAGCTGGATAGCGCTGCCCACCCACAATCTGCCCTCGTTCCATCCCTCGCCGGGCTCCCTCACCCACCCCTCGCTTGCCCGACTACGCTGCTGCACGACGCCGTTGCTGCATCCACTTACCTCACCTTCTTCTCCTCCTCCTATCGCTCTAACACGCTCGTGCTGCCGGCTGATACATCCACCCTCTGCCCCTCTCCACCTCTCCACCCACCCACCACTTCCGCCAATCCACCCCCCAAGCACGCCCCAAAAAATAATACCCACCCGCCGCTTTCTGCTACATCACCACTACCTCCTCCTCTCCCTCCACTGCCACTGCTGCCGTCAAATCACCTGCTGCCACCGCTCCTCGGTCCCCGTTGCACTGTCCAATCCTCCGTCTGGCTCCGCAATGCAGCTGCTCTAGACTCGTCCTCGTTGCAGTCAGCACCGCACTGCACCACAAAGCCGGCCCTCGCCTCCTATACTCCAAGCCCTCCCGGTCCATCTCAGAGCCCTCCAACATGGTCTTGGGAGCCTTCTGTTCATAGCAAATCACCAATACGCCCTCGGGCACGCGCGCCCATCCCCTCTTCCTCCCGACCTCGGGCCCGAGCAACCAGAGCCGCACCCACGGCATTCGTAACCCCCAACAGCACCAATGGCTGACGACAAGAAACCTACGATGTTAGCTCCCCCCGCCGTTACGGCACTCAAGCATGAGGCCACCGCCTCGCCTGGCCATCGACATAGCATGGAGAGGACCGTTAGCCAGGACATGCGCAATGAGCGTGCAGACCTCAAGGAGGCTGCCGAGCACAGTCTGAACATCATCATGGACCTGGACCTCGAGGGCAAGATCCGCTACGTCAGCCCCTCGTGGACCGATGTCATTGGCACTCTGCCTGCCCAAGTTACGGGCAAGCCGGTGCTTGATTTGATATGCTCCGGCGCAGACGGCTTCGCAGAAGCAATCGAGTCCGTCCGCAAGGACGACTCGAGGAGCCACATTGCCCGTTTCACCATCCAACTAGGCCCCCATTCCATTCTGCGCCAACGACGGCCCAAGCACTCTGTTGCCCAAGGCCAAGAGTCTACGCCACGCTCGCCAACCAATGTGCCCGATGACGAGGAACAGTTCCTCAACGTAGAAGCCCAGGGCATCATGGTCTACGATCGAACAACTGGAGCCGAGAGCCACGTACGTACCGGGATACATCGACGACATTCGCACATAACTACTAACTAACACTTACAGACCATGTGGATGGTGAGACCCTCGGTCATTCGGGAGGTCACCATTGATCTTCCCGAGGTCCTTGTCGAGGCCCTTGGCGTCGGAGCAGAAGTCCTCGCTCACTACCTGACGGGTCTTGCCGAACAATGTACTACAGATCCTGGAAACTGTGCTCCGCCACTGCCTGTTCTCTGCCGCATCTGCGAACGGCAGATTACCCCTTGGTGGTTTGAGAAGCACTCTGAACTCTGTCTCCAGGAGCACCGCGCAGAAATGGACGTGCAAATGGCCCAAGAGACTCTTGCAGAACACCGCAACGCGATTGTCAAGGTCCTCGACACTCTCGAGTCTCACAGCCAGCGCTCAAGACCTGCCTCGATAGATTCCGTGCAACCCCTTCAACCCGCAGAATACAAAGGCCTTATCATCCACTCGACATCAACACCCTCTTCGGGTAGCCCTTCTAGCACTCCCTCTGGCCGCAACTCCCCAGCATCCCCGCCCTCGCGATCTCGCGAGCGCTCCGAGCGCCCATCAGGGTTTGGCCATCATCGTGCACGGTCATTTGCCGTCCGAAGACCCTTAGCGCGCATCGTCGAGCTAGTCCTCGACTTATGTGACACCGCCCTTGAGATCAACACACCAGCGGTCAAGGACAATACCCGCGGCCAGTCAGTTGCAGAGATTCGCACCCAATCACCGCAATCTGAGAATCGCATATCACAGGTTCTCCAATGGCAGTCGCCCACCACGGGCTCAGCTGACCACACTGAAGGCCTCAAGCTGTTGTGTGAAGACACTAGTAAACTTGCAAGAGCAAAGGTTGACGCCGTCATACGTCACCGACGTGTTCTCGAGTATTCTGAGCGGCTGCGCATCGAATTCGACATTCTAGTTCAGGAATGCATTGAAGCTGCCATCCAGAAAGCTGCCCGTATCGCTGCAGGCGAAGACAGCTCATCCGAGGATGAGCGACAAGAAGAAGTACAGTCAGATACAAATGACACAGATACGGCTACCGACATAGCTCCCGGCGAGGAGGGGATATTCCCATGTTCATTTGATCCCCCCTCTTCAATGGCGCATGCCCTGCGCAACACATCGGATGCCTCGTTGCCAGCACGAGTCGGACGCCGGGAGTCTTCGGTGGCTGGCTCCAATAGATCTAGCAGTCCAAGAGGAGGATGCCAAACACCGCGATCACACGTTGGTGCCATCAGCATAGCAACACACAACAAGCGCCAGTCCATGCATTTTGAAAGTGACACTGGTGCCGAGAGTGATACCAGCATGCGTTCGTCTGTACTCTCTGGTCCGCGCCGAGCCGACTCGCCCGCGACCTCTGATGTTGGCCTTGGCAGAGTAGCTAGCTCACGAGAGCGCAAGCGCAAGAGTTTGATACTACCGAGTGTCATGTCCAGTCGCCAACAATCGCCAGCTCGCTCCATGGTGCCCCCGCCTTCTTCACCTCTTCGGACAACCAAGCCACGCCTTCCTAGTGGTGTTGAAGGCATCCACTCACCAATCACCTCACCCGTTCTGCAGACAACCGAGTTTTCGTCGCCGGCCATGATGCACACGATACAACATCACCGCAGACAGTCGTCTACTGCTGGCTCAGACGGCCCGAGGCCGATTTCCCCTCGCCTCATTGCCTCCACCCAGCCACAGCCACGGGCGGTTCCCCCGTCTATCAAAGATTTTGAAATCATTAAGCCAATCAGCAAGGGTGCCTTTGGCAGTGTTTACCTTGCAAAGAAAAAGTCCACTGGCGAGTATTATGCCATCAAGGTCCTGAAAAAGGCCGACATGGTTGCAAAGAATCAAGTTACCAATGTTAAAGCTGAGCGTGCCATTATGATGTGGCAAGGCGAGAGTGACTTTGTTGCAAAGTTGTACTGGACCTTTTCCAGCAAAGACTACCTGTATCTGGTCATGGAATACCTGAATGGTGGCGATTGCGCTTCACTGATCAAAGTTCTTGGAGCTCTGCCTGAAGATTGGGCCAAGAAGTACTTGGCTGAGGTTGTTTTGGGAGTAGAGCATCTGCACAGCCGCGGCATTGTTCACCGCGACTTGAAGCCTGACAATCTTCTCATTGACGGCAAAGGCCATCTAAAGCTGACTGACTTTGGTTTGTCACGCATGGGTATGATTGGCCGTCAAAAGCGTGCCCTGAAATCAGTGGAACCGGCACCCGACCTACTGAAGACAGGTCCCTTTCATCGTGCAACATCTGTGGGGTCGTCACGGTCTGCGTCGTTTGATCTTAACCACTCACCTTCGCAAACACCGGCTATGACACCCGCGCTTACCGGTGATATCGGCCAGCCATCATACTTTAGCCTGAACCGAGAGACTTCGCAGCAAAGCCGTGAACGGTCGAGACGGCCTTCAGGAACTCGGAGCGATAGCCAAGACAGCGATGCACTGCAAGCCATGTTCCGCCGTTTCTCAATAGTTGACGACTCGTTCAGTCACCCTCGTGGACGATCACCGATAGAAGAGGAAGCACTCAGTGACGATGGCTCACCAGATCCATACGCAGTACCCGTCTCAATGAGCCACAGCGCATTGGCTCAGAACAGCGTGCTCGGCCCAACCTCTACAATGCCACCTCCGCCCATGACCTTGTTTGACCCCGAAGACAGCGATCGGCGGTTCGTTGGCACTCCTGACTATCTAGCTCCAGAGACTATTGCAGGCAATGGCCAGGATGAAGTCAGTGATTGGTGGTCCCTAGGGTGCATCTTGTTCGAATCCCTCTATGGATACCCACCTTTCCATGCCGATACCCCAGACGAGGTGTTCCAGAACATCCTTGCGCGAAAGATTGACTGGCCAGCGGACGACGATGAGCTCTATGACATTTCAGACGAGGCAAAAGACCTGATGAATCGGCTCATGTGCTCGGATCCGGCCGAGCGATTAGGTGCAAATAAAGACGAAAAGTTCGCCAGTGGTGGTGAGGAGATCAGGAGCCATCCCTGGTTCGCTGACATCAACTGGGACACACTGCGAGACGACGAAGCTTCGTTCATTCCTGCACCTGAGAACCCAGAAGACACAGAGTACTTTGACTCTAGAGGAGCAGCCATGGCCAACTTCAATCCAGAGTTCGAAGACCAGGCTACTACGCCTGCAGGCACGCCCAGTACCGATTACCCTGATCGACCTCATGACGCTCTATCCAGAGTGCGGTCGCAAGTGACCGTGTCGACCATGAAGCGTGGACTAATCCCGCTTCATATCCCAGCGCATGTTCGAGAAGGCAGGACACGGCGGCTTAGCGAGCCCATGGCTGCTGATGATTTTGGCAACTTCAGCTACAAGAATCTACCGGTTCTAGAAAAGGCCAACAAGGACGTGATTCAAAAACTGCGTGCCGAAGCTATGCTCCCGCAGAACAAGCCAACGCCTCCTCTCCAGTCTCCCAACGTTACATCGCCTTCGCCATCTTTGGAGAATAGCCCAATGTTGCCTGGTTCTCTGAAGCGTACACTTTCTACCAACAGAGCCCCTGGACGGCCATCGTCTCCCTCCGTTAGCGGACCGCATTCTTCTCCTAGTCGTGGCTCGCAGCCTTCCTCGCCGTTGCTCGTGCAATTCAGTACTGGACAACACCACGATCGGCGAAAGACGTCTAGCAGCTCGTCTACATTGTCGCACTCGACGAGCAACCCTTCAACACTGCAGCCCGGAATGAGGCCTTCTTCAGATGGCATTTCGCCGATCAAACTCCCGAAAACCCCATCATCGACAGGGGGGTCTCAGGACAAGGCTGCAGCTGGACAACGCCAGACATTTGCAGGGTCCGCGATCGCCGACTCGCCTCGGGCTCGATCGCAGACCATAGGGTCTCAAGAAGAGGACGCTGTACATAACTTGCTGCCAGGACACTATAAGCGAAGAAGCCAGGTCCTTGACGTCTCACCGTCATCATCGGATACCGAGGACTCTCGCGCCAAAGCTCTTCTCCGCGTACAGCGACGTCGACAAAGTTCTCGTAGGTTGTCTCAGATCAGCTTTGGCGATGGCCCGTTCTTCCGGCCACTGGACGTTTTGATCTGCGAGGACCATCCAGTATCTCGACTTGTCATGGAGAAACTGCTGGAAAAGCTGCGTTGCCGTACCTTGACAGTTACCAATGGCTCCGAGGCAATCCGTTACGCTATGGGAGAAGTCAAATTTGATGTCATCATGATGGAGTTCCGGCTGCCTCAAGTCAATGGTGCAGACGTTGCCCGCATGATCCGCGACACAAAGAACGCGAACACGCACACTCCTATTGTTGCTGTCACGGGGTATCTCAAGGAACTTCAGGCACCGCACTACTTCGATGCCCTCATTGAGAAGCCGCCCACAGTTGCTAAGCTCACCGACACGCTAAGCAGGTTATGTCAATGGAAAGCGCCCCCGCCAGGATGGACGCCAAGTCAATCATTCCCGTCGATCATGCCTGCTTCTGGCCTCCGTCAAGAGTCTTCGCGCCAGGAGGATAGCCCCTCTTCGCATTCGTCAGGCTTCCCAGCTGTGCCTTCAGCCAGCTACCGAGGTTCTAGCCGCGAAGACTCGATTAGCTCTAGCTTCTTCGGTGACAACGACAGTCGTGCAGGCGAGGACATACCTGTCAGAATCCACAACGCAGACGATTGGCGCGAGCGAGACATGGCGCGAGCCATAGGTGGTCTGGCAATTGGGGATGATGCCGCTAATGCAGATACCAAGAATGCTCCCTCCAATCGTGGTGGTCCACCTGACCTACCCCACGGGGACTCCACACAACCTTCTCTTGAGGAGGCAACGATCCGCCGTCAGAGATCGACAGAACAAGTTGGTGCAAAGCGCCGTATACTCGAAACGCGAAAGCATGAGTCGGCAGAGTCTGGTGACGACGAGGACGACGAATTGGGCCACGCTCCCATCCGTACCCGGAGCCCAAAGTCGCGACCAAAGTCAACCTCAAAGCTCGGGATTGAAATGATGCGCACAAACAGCAGAGGTAGTGTCATTTCAGTCGAAGACCCTGGCCAGCCAGATTCGACGTTGCCTTCGTCCCCACCTCCCATGATCACAGAGGACCGGGCAGCAGAGGAGTATGAAGGAAGCCTTCCCACATCTGGGTCTGCACCTTCATTACTCACACCGCCCGTCATCTTTCCCGAACAACCGGGCGATGACGTCGAGGAGTTTGTCATGGAAACGCCAAAGGCACAAAAGGAAGCGGCTAGTCCAGATCCAGACCCGACACCTAAAGCAAAGAATGCCTCGGCGAAGCCGAACAATGCGAGCGATGACTAGATTGTATCGCACTTGTGGTTTGATACTTCCTTAGTAAATTGTTCATTTGCGTCTACAGCTTAAGTATGTTTTCGGTAGCGTGGTGTTGGTGGTGTTTCTAATTGGTAGTGTACTGGGAAACGACCATTTGCTTATCTTGGCTTGCCGTCGGCTTGCCGTCGGCTTTCAATACTCGGCATCTCTTGTTTTTTTTGGTTTCTTGTAGTGCTTATCGCTACTTCTATTGGCGAAGCGTTGTGTGCTAGCCGGAAAAACAGTCTTTAGTTCAACCAAAGCAAACCAGGAAGCTTTGTCTATATAGTAGGAGGGTTTATTTTAACAACATTACGTGGTGGATATGATTTTATTTGGGATGTATTCAGGGAAGAGAGAGAGAGAGGAGACGAGATGGTCTCTGGATGAGTAAGGATCAGGGAAAGGCAAATTTCGGGCCATCCGTTCGCTCTCTTTTTTTTGATAACTTTGTTGTTCTAACGTTTGTATATACCCAGTTCCACAACGAAGTGCTCGTTGGGGGTATATCTTGCGAGAAAAAAAACCCCTCGTCGCTCATTTTTCTTTCCATGTAGCTAAAGTTTATTGTAAAACTTTGTTTTTTTTTCTTTTTTCGTCGCCTGGCTTGCGGGCGTGGTATGGTTTGTGTGTGTGTGTGTGTGTACCATATTCCATAGTTGAAAGGAAAAGAATTTAGTTATTATTTTTTTCCAAAACATACGTGCCTCTCTTTTGCGGTATTACTAGTCTTCATAACTTTCTCGCTTAATCTCTATCAAGGACGGAATTTTTTTTTTACCCCCATTCGACATTCCTTTTATCTACTATGCTTCACTTTTTGTTCTTGTTTTTTTTTTTGGAAATTCACATTTCAATCCTTTCGTTGGTGACTTTCCCCACCCCCCCCCTTGTCTTCAAAATTATAGCTATTCGCGATTATTTTCACAGTCACACTTTTTGGTCTTGGTTCTTCTTCTCATTTTTCTTCAGTGAGCTAATTGGTGTACTACTTGGGACAACAAGTGGCACGTGTCCATGTTTGTTTATTTGTTTGTCTGTTTTTTTTGGTGAGAAGTAGGAGATGAGGAAAACTAGTGTTGTAGATTTGCAAGCTAAAGGAAATACTTGCTGTTTTATGTACATGTATGGTGTTAGAGTGGTGTAGCCGTATTATAGCGGAAAATTTGCCTCTTCTTTGGTATTTTTCGAGCATTGTGGTGGGAAGAGGGAGAGGTGGGTTTCTTAGATGGACATGTTAAATAATTAGGAATTTATTGCTTTAGTGGGTGTGTGTGATGGCTTTCGGAGGACATGGAGACAGTGGAATCATTGGCAATTGGTGTTGAATCATATATATTTTATGCGCTTAGTTAGATAGGCTGGTTAAAAGTTTGAACTAGTAACGCGACGTTATAAGATCCTAAGTTGAATTAACAAGAATAACGTTCTCATGTATGCATATTGCGTCAGAGAGAGAATGTGGATTATTTTTTTTGTTGGTATCCTAAGAGAGACTTTGCCAAGTTCCAGAGTATTGATCCATGTGTGCTGCCTTATAGTATCCGGATCAAACGTAAGCTTTTTAGTCGATATAGAAAGGAATCCGGGCTATTTCATTGAACTTTCAACATCACGATGTTCAGGACCTGAACAGAGCAACTTAACCAGTATTTGCCCACAATTCTAGTCTCCGCCATGTTCTTGTTTATTCTGTCAAAGATCAACAATATCCATTCTTTCGCAAACTTGAAGTACAGTAGCTGTCTCCCAAGTAAAGATCTAGTGTAAATTATAGTCCAGCATCCGTCTGACCATAATTCTTTTGTTCCTCTTCCCCCCCGAGAGCAGACAGAACGGCAAAACATCAGATAGTTCGAACAATCGTCAGTGGGAAGCACATATACAGAGGATATCGCCTTCGCAACAAAGACTTAGCATGACCATGGTTAAGCCCACCAGTCAAAGGATATATCGAGCCCGGCAGAATCTCCAAAAAGATATCAAATTTGCCCGACGACCCTCACAGCATACTATTCCAACAGGTTTGAGATATACTTGTTTATTTTGTGCCACTTTAGTACTAAACTACGTTGGTACCAAATCACCACATTTCCAATGGCGCTCTGAAACCAACATATCTAAACTATGTAAGAAAGTACACCCCGTGATATAACCCACCAGACCCGTAATATTTCCCTCGATGCCAAGAGAAACGACAATTGTTCCCGTCTCCATGGCATTTCCAGTCTAGGGAACTATACCCACTCTTTAGACAATGTAATGCTGCTATTGTAAGAAAAGAAAAAAGTGATGTGAAAGTGATGATAATGGTGATGAAGGGAAAAAATGGTAGTACAAAAGATTGCCAAACACCGGCGGTAATACGGTCATGTAGAAGCCAATAGAAAGAAACAAACTACCGTGGGATCCCCTGATATGGAAGTGGAGATCAAGCAACACTAAATACCGACTTATTGCGAAAGCCTGTTCCCAATGAGTGTACTGAAGCTCTTACCCGGCGGTCGTGGATCCTTGCCAGAACCAAGATAGAATTCGCATTGGAACTTGAGGCACTCGGTTCCGCGCGAGTCGTGGTAGACCTGCACAATATCGCCAGTGTGCAAATGACCAAACAACGCACGCTTCTTTTCGTCTTGCTGTTTGAGATGCTTGCCATTGATAGAGATGCCGTGCGTAGCGCATGTCCAAATGCCGACGTGCAGGTCCTGCAAACTAGTCCAATCTTTGCCTTGCTGGGAGAGATCGTCAACAGTCCCCTGGGACTGACCACTGGGCGAATAGAAGAAGATGATGAATGCAGTCTTTGGGACACGCGTGTCGCGACTATGCTCATATACAATAGTGTTGTTTGCAAGACGACCCCACGAAGTCTTACTTTGAGTGATGTTCAGTGTGAGGTTGGGAGCAAACGAATCTGGCGTTGCAACAAGCTTGCCCAGTCGCCTTGGAGGTGGGCGGAAATCCAGCTCAGCGGGGACAGACGGTATCTCAGCAGCAGGAGAAGGAGCTGCAGCAGCACTTGACGCTGCTGATGTTTCGCTTGTCCGTGACACCCCTACTGTATCTGGGTACGCAGATGTCTCAATCGCGGCATCCTGATTGATGGATGAAAAGTCATGCCCGCTTATCTTAGAAGCGTATTCCAGATTGTGTGTATTTGGATCCCTTGGGTCGTAGTAGTAGGATGCAGTAACCGGTAGCTCAATCAGACGGTTCATCCCGGATGGCCGTGCTCTTGGAGTCGGCTCACTCACTTGACTGAATTCTTTAGATGACTGGTCTAGAGAGCTGTGCTGAACGACTTCTGGCGTTTTGGGTGTTGCCGGCATGGCGGGACTTTGCGTTCGGGAGACAGGAGAATGAGGCGATGTCATGTTAAGATCTCTTACTAAAGATTCGGTGCCCAATAGACTAGAAGACGACACACCACGATCTAGACGTGCGGGTGCGGTGAAAGGTCCTTCATAGTCTGAGCCATCTTCAGTATGGCTCGACTCTGCAGCACCGTCATTCTGCGCAAGCTGAATAGATTCCTCGTGTGATAGAGCATCGTTGGCGTGCGCACTTAGTACTCCTGAGCTTTCTAAAGCAGACTGTCCAATTTCACCAAAGAGAGGCCGCCTGGGTGTCGGCATAACCTGAAAACTCTCACCTTCAGGGACTAAATGAGATGAAGCAAAAGAAGGCTCCATACTAGATTCGTCGCGATCCCTGATCTGATGGCGGGGGTATAGAGGGTCGGCACGGACTCGCTTTGGCTGTCGCTCTGTGACAAAACCCATGAGTTGGTCATCGTAGAGAACATCAGATTCGTCTTCCGACTCTGGAATCTCTTCTTCTTGAAGACTGAGTTGCGACAATTGTTGCTCAGCTTCTTCTCCATGTTCCTCTTCCTCCTCTTCGATGATGGACTGCAAGGCGGGATCAGCAGGGATTATGGCGCCGTCCTTGAGCCATGGGTGGTTCAGGCAATCACGATCAGTCGGCCGTTCGGAAGGATCTGTTCGAAGCATTTGCGTTAAGAGGTCGATGCAGGCTGCAGAAACACCTGCTTTACGGAGTGGCGTTGGATCGAGTGGGGTGGCCATAATGTTATTGTACATGGCCTCACCGGTGGCGTCGGCAATGCCCTTAAATGGAGGCTCGCCGCAGAGTGCATACCAGAGGACACCTCCAAAGGACCATATGTCGACCGAAGAACTATAGGAATGGTACACCTTGGCTCCACGCCGGCGTTTGGTGCCCTTTGACTGGCCGTTGAAATCAGGAAAAACCTCTGGAGCGCAGTACAACAAAGTACCGCAAAAGGTCTTGAGAAATGTTTCCTCGTGCTTGACGACTTTTGACAAGCCAAAGTCCGAAAGCTTGACGGTGAAAGGATCAAGATCGGCGATGAGAATGTTATCAGGCTTGATGTCGCGGTGAGTGATCTTAGCTCGGTGCAGATAGCTCAGGGCATTCAGAATCTGTTGAGCCATGCTCCTGGCAGTCTCCTCCTTCATCGACCCATGCTGATTGAGGTAGCCTTGTAGGTCACCTTGTCGGACATACTCCATGATGATATACAAATAGTCGCCTTGGTCGTAGTATTCGACAAACTCTACAATATTAGGGTGACGAAGATGTTGCATGATCTTCATTTCGTTGTCGATCTTCTTATCAAGCATGCCGTTCTTCATGAACCGCCGCTTCTCGAGTTCTTTTGCGGCTAGCAGTTTACCAGTCATCTTCACCGCGAGCTGATAGACGGTAGCAAAAGCACCTTTGCCAATTTGGCCTGCCTGGGGTTAGTATAGGTCAGACTTGGGAACCGATGACACACACCGATGATGTTGTAGTATTTCCCGCCATCCCATTTCATGGAAGGCCCACCATACTGTTTCGCCACTCGTTGCACAACTTTGCTCTTTTCCTCGCCAAAGTCAGGCGTACATTCTGTAATGAAGTTGCGGAGGTTTTCCCGGAAGCGCTCCAGATGAGACACTCGTGAAGGAATGCGGACGATGAACTTGATCATCTCCGCATCATTGGAGTTCTGTATGCAGATGATGGAGCCGGAGCTCAGCATTCGGATCTTGCTAAAGCGTGCGTCTTTGCACTTGAGAAGGGCTTCATCAACAATAGTGCCGTTTGTGGACATGTCTTCGAGCATAAGCAGACCGTCCATGTTGATGTAGATTCGGAAGTGCTGGTTGCTGATCCTCTTTCCAGAATCCTGGCCAAAGATGATGTCGGCGCTCTGATGGTTGCGCCCGAATATGAAGCCAAGCTGCTTGAACTTCAACTTGTTTGCGGACGAGAGGCGAAGGGCAAGGTCGGCCCCGGCACGAGAACTGCGTCCAGATTGGTCTGGATGAGGGTTTATTATGAAAGTTTCTTGCTCCTCAGCATCACTGATTGATTCGCCCATGGAGTCGACGGAATTCCGGAACAGTACATGCTCGGGCCTGTGCTGTGCCGCATGCTCGACAATCTTTATGGCAGTCGGTGTAGCTGGATGAAGAATGACGAGGACATCTGAGATGTCACAGTCGTTCAAGCCCGAGTTGTTCCTACCTAAGCGACGAGGGTCCAGCACTTGCTGTGTGGAGGGTTGAGTGGGCTGGGAAGGCTCATTCTCCATTGTGGCTCAGAATAATGTCCGTAGAGCAAACGGAGGGGTTGAGAGGGCAATTTATGTATCTGTGGAGGGTAGATAGCGCGTTGCGGGGTATTGCGCAATGGGAGTCTAGCGGGGGCTGTCGCTTGCGCTGAAAGCAAAGCAGGCGATCACTTGGGCAACGTAGGCACGATATGGGACCGTGCACGTAGAGGGTGAATGAAGCAGACGGAAAGCGACCTTGGGTCACAACGCAGGGCGGCTTGAATCTAGCCCTCGAAATTGCGCGATAGTTTCTTTACGTGCTCCAAGTCAATGGGACGTAGCAGTGAGTCATGAGAATCAAGCTGCGACAAGTCCGCTCCTTGACGTTTCTTTTGCGTGCTCTGCTATAGCCAGTCGTTCTGTAGTGCACTAGGCAGAGACTTTGCTCGGGCGAGCACTTTTTCAAGAATTCAAATGTGTGCCTCCTTATACTGTCGCGGTGAATATCTCATTCGCGTCCTGGAATCGATGCGACGCCGAAGAGCGAAATGGAGTACGCACTGACGGGTTGAGTATTGGTAGGCAGCAGTCAAACAGCAAAAGCAGGGACGGCAGATACGGTTCGCATACGTCGACACGGCGAGGCGGACGTTTGCCTTCTGGGACAAGGCAAGGAGTGGAACGATTGGAATAGGATGGGGTGGGGTGGAATGCGGCGGAGGGTTGCCCTAGGAACAGGCTCTATGACAGAGGGTCAGCGTGAAAGTGCCTCGCAGACTAGTCCTTGGCGCGATTGCAATTGAGGCCGGTACACACCTTGCTAGCAACAAAACCAAAGCAGACGAAGACTCGACACGTCAAAAGGGAATGAAAGTAACTTTGGACCTGTCGCGCGGCTTGTGAGACTTTGGGAGCGGCCCGCGCGCGTCCCGTCATTGGCTGTCTTCCGGGAAAGGTGGGTCGCCCCCTGCGCAAGGCAGCAATCCGCTGTCTGATTTCGCCTCATGAGTTCAGTCACGTGTTTTCGCGTCACCGCGTAAAGAACAACTTACGCGTCTATTGACGTCATCTAACTGCTCACTATACAACCCCCTCCTCGATGACATTTCAGATCTTGTATATACTAAGCATGACGGCCTGTTGCTATTCAAAAGTCTCCTCGGCTCAATCATTTGACAGCAGCTCACTCAATCACAATGTCGACCCACTTTCGTGAGTCGACTTTTGCGCCTCCATCCATCCACCCATCCAAGTAACAGTCGCCGATGATCTCGTACTTAGGCCTATACACTGCCTTCTCCCTACCCACATCAAACACGTCATGGCCCAGTGGACGTAAGACGAATGGTGTCTTTCCTCCAGGCAGAAGGAATAGTTGGTCTCCAACAGCCATGTCCGCTGGGCCCAGCCCGATCAGCCCATCACTGCAGATCAGCCGTCGCGACAATGTCGCGATGCTCACCGACCGCTCTATACTAGGAATCTGACTCTTCTCTCTGTCCGCATACAAGCCTACACTAGTTCCGTAAGCGGTTGTGAGTTGTAAGACCAATTCTTGGTAAATCATTTTCCATGCGCCCCCTTCCCCAGTCATCTCCTTAAGGACTGACATCTTCAGTCCGGAGGTTTGCATTAAGTCAAGCAGTAGACTGTACACAAGGTTGCGGTCCTCCAAGTGCATGGGAATATACACGGTGTCTGGTGCATCTGACAAGCCCTTGTCCGGTGCTGTCGGCCATACGAAGAGGAAAAGACTCCACAGCTCCGCTTTGCTAGACCAAACCCCAGCTTTCTCTCTGTTTTCTGCACTGCTGAAAGGTGACATGTTCGAATATCTCATCCATGTTTCAAAAGTGGACATGTCTTCGGGCAGTACTCTCCGTATGCTCCCTGTGGTTGCGTGTTCGTGGATTGCATCGGCGCACATGGTCCTCCAGAACTTGAACAGGGGAACTCTCTGTGATGGCTGCATACTCTCAGTATGCAGCGAAAGCTTCTCCTCCCCGAACGGTTTCGCATATCGCAACCACATATGATACCATTGTAAGAGCGTGTGCCGGCTGCTAGCAGGGTCGTCTCCCCACATGATCTCGCCCACCTCCTCCACTCGCATAATTCTCATGCCTTGTAAGCTGAGTTTGTCCCTCAAGTACATATATCTGGGGCGGTTTAACTGTACAAGACTTCTCTTAAATATCATAGATGAGCCTCCAAAAATGGATTTGATGCTGCTCGTCGGTGTTATTGAATCTGGTGTAGCTTCTCTTTCGCATGCGTTGTAGTATTTTATCGCTTTTGCTCGCAAATGATATGTATGACTTCCCGGCGCACCCCAATCCGGAACCCACGATGGCAAGTCACTTCTGAACTTTCTTCCCAGTTCCGTACTAAATACTGAAAGCGATTTGGTCGAGTATATTGATTCCAGCGTTGCTTGGCGATAGACTTCTTTTTCGCTCAGTGAGTAATCTGGTGTCAAAGGTTCTCTACCAGGCACAACTTCTGCTATGCTAAGGAGAGCGAACACCTTGTCTTTGGGTTCAGATGCCTTCCTATCTCGGAATAGCCTTAGCAAGTCCAACAGGCCCAAGTAAGCCGTTTCTGACTGATGAGTATGGTAACGCTGTCGGAGATCCTCTATCTTTGACATGGTCTCGAAACTGTTGCGCACGACAGCTTCTTCGTCTCGAGGCAATTTTTGGAGAAACTCACGGCAGCACGAACTACTGTGAACTCGGTACTCCTTTGCGGCCCGAGCGAATATTATCCATGGCGCAGAGATTGTACCGTACAGAATAACAACTTGGGGAGGAAGTGCCACCTCTTGTATTACCCATATTCTGGACCACCAGGGCGTAAATGGAGCATGCATGAACATTCGCAGTGCCTCGAAAAAATGCATACTGTTCTTGTAGCTCTTGTGACCCTCGGAACTTGTGCCTGCTTCTTCCTGCCCACCATGAGCGGACAAGATTTCATGCAAGTGATTGGACTCGCTCAACTTAAAGAAGAACTCAAACACGTTGTATAGTCCTGGTTTGTCACTTGGCTTCAAGGTTGTTTGAGCATGGGGATGCGTACGATATTTTCCAAAGTCTAGAATAGATGTTGGCTCAGTCGATGCTCCAACAGTGCTATCAAGGCTCTGTCCCAAGTATACAAGACATTCTTGGCAACTCGCATAAATGCGTCCCATGAGCTGGACCTGATGAGTCCTTTCTTCGCCATTCGCCTGGTCAATGCATCTGGAACAAAAAACACGACAGGGTTAGACCTGAACTGTAGATACATGAGGATCAACGGTACTCACAACGCATCAACCCAAAGGACTAATCCTCTGTTGTACTTTGCTCGTAGGTGTCTCAACGCACTCTCCAGATTCAAGGTCACGGGATAGCTACGACCATTAAGTCGGACGGATCGTTTGTGCAACTGTGAGCCCCATACATAGGATAATGCTCGGTATCGCGCGAATTTGATCTCGGCGCTGGAGAGTTCGCAAACGATGGGATCGGCCCATCTGCCAGGCTGCAGCCATAATACCCTGATCTCGCCTGCTCGAAGCGGATCACCAGGATATGTCGGTTTCGTTGGCACACTCAGCGCACTAGAAGGTGAGAGGAACATGCTTCTCTATCCACATTGAGCTATAATGGTACGAGACCTACCGTAGGACTGGGCGTATAGTTTGGCATGGTGCTCGAGAGGCTAGCGGAACGGTGGGCCTTGTGTATATGTACTTACTGCTCTTACCCCGCGTCATGTCAGGCCTACCATCAACCAATAAACGACAGAACAACCCTCGCCTTGCAAGACACGCTAATAGAAGCAGATATGGTGCTTTCAAGTGCGAATGTCAGTGTATTCTACCACTGATGTGGTAGTCCAAATTCACTATCCCATTAATAGGACAGGTCGGTGGAGATTCCTCACCCATTCAAATCTCCGAAGTGGAAGCCATCAAACACGATGATATGGAGACATTCGTCATATCTGTTTTTCAATAAGGGAGAGCGACATCATTGCAATCCATGTATGGGTATGGGGAAAGGTGGAAACATACTCGAAACATGTGCGAACTGCCCATCTCTCATGGGTCTTACCCGATGTGGCATAGCTCGACGGAAGTGACATCTGGCTCCAACCAGACTACAAGAAGTCCGCAACCAGCTCCACGTAGTGTGCCCTCAATTGACTTGACGCCCCTCGGCGCTCCCGGCAACTCCAAACATGAGAGGTCTATGGGCGCTTCCGGCCGTGTTGCGCATCGCGCTCGCGAGCCAACATGCGTTCAGTGTTTTTGATGACTTACTCGCTTTTCCCCAGGTATGACGCGCTATGACCGACATCATAGAACTACACGCTAACATGCCCCGAGTATGAGGTTTTATGGCCAGACACATTTATCACCGAGAATGAAGCGACTTCCCTTCTTGCAAGCGGATCACCCAGCTCGAGCTCAGCGACACCAGGATCACAGGAAACACAGGAACTCTCCAAGCGCGATAAGCCGGTTGCGGACACAACACCCATAGACGATGCGCTGGAACATACCTACGAAGCAGTAGTGTTACACGGACAACGATACTTGTGCAGCATACCTATAATACCTGAAGAAGTCGCCCAGAACGACACAACCTCTGCGGAGGATGCAAAAGCAGAGGAAGAGAAGGAGCTTGTACGCGCAACGGACCGTGGATGGGAGCTGCTTGAGGGCATGCGAGACAATTGCATATACTATCTGAGCGGCTGGTGGAGTTATAGGTTTTGCTACAAGGGCGAGGTCAAACAATTCCATCAACTTCCACCGGGTCGCGGAGTTCCCATATACCCGCCAGTAGAAGACGAGAGCGTACACAGCTTTGTGCTTGGAAGATTTCCTACAGAAGAGAAGAGCAAGAAAGCGAATGCACGCAAGACGCTCGGCAATGAGCAAGGCAGCAAGGAGGGCTTTGATGACGAGGGTGATGAGGATGAGGGGGATGCCGAAGCAAAGGGCTTGGAGTTGCCCAGGCTGGAGACAAAAGGCTCGAGCAGGTACATGGTCCAACGGTTATCCGACGGCACCGAGTGCGATCTGACCGGTAAACCACGCAAAATCGATGTTCAGGTGTGTACTCCGACGCGATTGCATTATGCCTTGCCATACTGATGCAACATCTAGTTCCACTGCAATCCGCAGTCGGCTGACCGCATTTCCATGGTCAAGGAAACGAGCACATGCTCGTACCTAATGATCGTCGACACACCCCGTCTTTGCCACGACGTTGCATTCACACCACCACAGGAGAAACTTGCTCACCCCATCATCTGCGAGCCCGTCATAGCAGAGTCAGAAGTGGAGTCCTGGACTGCCGTGCAAGAATCCACCAAGTTGGCTGCAGCTGAGCGGCTCATAGCCGCCCAAAAAGCTGCTGATGATGCCAATATGAACCCGCTCCGTGACATTACAACTGGCCTTGAAGGCTCGACAAAGCGCGGACCTATCATTGGTGGTATCGAAGTCGGCGCAAAGAAGCTTGTCGGTAGTGAGGGCAAAGTCATCGAGAAGTCGCTCGTTGTGGGTGGTGGCAAGGAATCTTTCATTGTTGTAGCCAGCAGCGACGGAAAGCAAATGACCAAAGAAGAGATGAAGAAACACGACATAGGCAATCTCAAAGATGTAGAGACGTTCAAGAACACCCTGAAGAAGAAGGCAGGGAAGAAGGGATGGAAACTGGTGCTTGCAACTACGCGTCAAGGCAGGGAACTAAGAGGCATTATTGATACTGAGGATGACGTCGGCGAGAAAAAGAAGAAGAAAAAGAAGGACTCGAGCAAGGATGAAGACGAGGAGACTGCGGGTATGGGAAGAGAGAAGGAACGAAAGAAGGACACTCAGCAGGAAGATGAAGAAGACGTCCAAGAGGGGAGTGAGGAGGAATACAAGGATGAATTGTGATGTACTAGATTCTGCTTCACTGCTTGTAACCATTATGTAGCCCTTTTTACGAATTAATGATTAAATACTTTTGCATTTGCTTTCAGCAAATTCTCAGACGCCCCTGGTAAAGTAGGGTACATACTTTTTCCAGCTTCACCAAGACTGCAAGTTTCCCAGTCCACATATTCAGCGTCTCCAACACAACCAACAACACCCAAACACCCCCCCCTCCTCTCCCACCCATCCTTCTCAATTCAATCCTACCTCCCCTCTCCCTCCCCTCCTTTGACTCACACACCCCCCACCCCAACCACACCCAAAGTCCGCGCCCGAAAGATCAAAAGCGGGGCGCACAGAGGCGCAGCCACGAAGGACTACATACTTTTGCACGCGAAACAAGACTAAACCGTACAGGGACGCATGTGTAAGTGTGCAGGTTGGAACTCGTATATGCGGGTGGGGCTGTCTTTGCTCAGCCACGGTGGGTTAGTGCGTGGTCGGTGAACGAAGGGGGGAAGGAGGGATGGGGGGCAGATAGTGGAGGTGGGGTCGGGCGTGGGTAGGGAGATAGGCGGGTGTGGGATTACGGATTCTGGACGAGGGTACAATGATACGGAGGACTATTTCGTGTGGGCTGTTAGGATGATTTGGTGTGTTGGGGGCTGGGAGCTGAAGGAATGGTACATTGTTGTTTCAACCGCGCGTCAAGATATGCAAAATCCAAAACTCTGTAGGAGAATCATATATTCGGGTGATGATGATGAGATATACTATCAAATTCGACAACGAGATCTAATCTCGGGGTTGGAAATAGAAGAGAAAAAAAAAACCAGAAAAAAGGGAGAGGGGGTATCCAGCTATAATGACCGTGCACCAGCATCATGTCTTTCCAAACAAAATCCTCAAAACAAACGTCGCTCGCAATGAGCTGCGATACAAACAAAACAAAAAACGATTTGGCTATTCCCTTCACTCCTCCTCAGACTCCACATCACTTTCTACAACAGCAACCCTGCAGGGGTTACCATCACCAATGCTCCAACCACTTCCATTTCGTACAATGAGACCCTCATCGAGCAAATAAGACTCAAGTCTCGTATCCTTATACCACATAGCGCAATCAAGCATATCAGCTCGACTCGCATGATCCTTCTCAAGATGGCGTCCGATATGCTCGATGCGCTCATCCCAAGAGTTTGCACCTTCGAATTCGCAGTTGCAAAAGAGGCAGCTGGAATGCTGAGGCGGGTCGCGTAGCCAGCGGTTGCAGCGGTTCTGGTGCTCGGAGAGGTTGGCTTCGGTGACGGGGTACTCCTTGATAGATTGGGGAGACTTGTCTTTGGGGGCGGCGTGCATGCGGCGAAGGTGCTGGGTGAAGAGGTCTTTGCGGTTGAAGTCGTTGTGGTATAGAGCGTCGTCGTCTGGGTCTACCGACGGCGGGCAGAGATCGCAGCGCCAGTAGCCAAGCTTAATGTGTTGGGTACTGACGTGCCTCTTCCACTCGTTCTTGGAGACGAAGTCGGACTTGCAGCCGTATACAGCGAATGGGCAAGGGAAGGGGCGGCGATAGTCAGGGTGGGTGCTCAGGTCGATAGGACCCTGGGAGGCTTTTGAGGTCCGGCGTTGTTTCTTCTCGGATTTGATCGAAGTCGTAGGGCTTGACGCTTGTGATTCCTTGCGAGTGTGTGCGCGACGCTTTGATGTACGACTAGAGCTATTGCTCGACACTGTCGACCTTTTCCTCTTATTAGACCGACTAGACGTCGGACTATACTCGGAATCTGAAGTGGACTCTTCAGGGAAATCGACTGGTTCGACTGGTTCAACTGATTGAGCGTCTCGTGTGGATAGGCCAATTGCCGAGTCTGCATAGGCTGTGTACTCTGTTGTCTCTTCTGTCTTGACAGTTCCTTGCTGGTGGTTAGGGACGGCCTCTTGTTTGACATTACCATCTTCGACTTCCTCTGCAACTGCCTCCGTCACGGGGGTGTATTCGAGTTGACGAAGGGTACAGTTACCTGGAAACGGCGGAACGTCGACCTGGTAAGGAGCATTATGAAATTGCTCGATCGATAAACAGGGGAACGAGGTCTGAGGGTATTCCATAGGACCAGTGTATGGAGTAGCATGGTACATGTACGGAGACCGCAGCTCGTCCTGAGTATTCTGACTGGTGTTGCCAGAGGATGTGCAGTCAGGGGAAGGATGTCGAAGGCTGTCCGATGGGTGCCATTGATGCTCTAGATGTGCTGTGTACTGGTTGTATAGGGGCATGTTTGCCTCTAACATGCCGCTGCTGAAGGGGTACATGTCGTCCATGAAGCGCTGCATGGGTGGAACGCTGATGCTGCCTTCGCCAAAGTCATCGAAACAGATGTTTTCTTCCGAGGGATAATTTACTACATGCTGCTTGTATGGGTACATGTAGCTGTCGTGGTTTGTATTCCAGGTAAAGCGAGACTCCTCCATGTGTGTTTGTGACAAGTCTCCAAATTGGCGGGTGTCCATGGTGAACATTGGGACAAAATCTGAATGTAGGGTTGAAAAATAGTTGGACTGAGTGAAAATGTTAGAATAAACATTTCTGATACTGCTCGACGTTGCTAACTTACTCTAACCGTATCCAGAGATGCCCTAGTTCAAGATATCACTTTCTCTGCGATGGCACAGTCTGCAAGTCAAACCGCAAGAATATAAGGGGACCAGATAAAAGATAGCAAAACCAAAAGAGGCGGAGCAAGTATCAGGAAGGTGGTGGAGATCCAAGGCAGCAAACCAGAGTAGTTTGCTATTGGGTTGCACTGCCCTCGAATTCCGGTACTATGGTGTACCTCCACCCTCAGGCTCTCATGGTCCACAGTGTTTTATGCCATAGAGTCCTCGCAGAGCCGCATCACAGCCACCAATAAAAGTAGAGTTGCCTTGGCGTGTGTTCATCTTGCGCGCTTCAGCTTCACCGGTGGACCGGGCCCCCTGACCAGCTGTCAGCCACCACCTGTTTTACAGGGCTCTGGCTCCTGCCGTCTGCCGTCACGGGCGCATAGAGTGCAAGCCCCAGGGTGGAGCTGCAAATCAAAAAAGCAATCTCGTTAGTCTGGGTCGATCGCTGCCGTATGGCGATACGACGAAGCCAACCTGAGTCAATGAGCTGTTCCGCGGACAGCGTAGCTTGCAGAAGGTGTCCGGAAGAGGGTACGGGCCATGCGCACGTTCAAGATGTCAACCCGCAGGCCCACCAGTTTGACCGTTGGGGGCCAAAAAACGAACAAGTAAACGGACGACGCGCATTCGGAGGACGAACCACCTACACGACAGTACCGACATCTCACTTGGGAGGCCGCACATAAGGGTTCGTGGCCAGTCGCTGCCGGGCTGCTCGCCCGGGTGACCGGCACCAAGGATGCGATTGTTCCGAGGCCTATATCGCACAAGCAATGGCTGATGGGGAGCAAAGAACCCGACGAAGAGGAAGCGCCATTGCCATTGTGGGTGGAGTGTGGAGGATCAGAGGGTGGAGGGGTGGCATGTTTGATTGGAGCTCACCGCAGCACAGCTCATCAGAATGAGGGGCGCGTCTCGCCGAAGACGACTCTATTTGGACATGGAGATAGGATAGAGCATGGTCTGCCGGACAGTGTTTCCCGTGGCTTGTTTAGGATGGATCCATCTGTGACGTTGGCCGTGTATACCGTATGGTGAAGGTAACAAGAGTACGCCTAGGCTGTCTCAACATTTGTGTATTCCGTACGACTTGATGGAGTTGCCTGACAAACTAGGCAGTATGGTGCGTTGGCGAAGGCGCAATTGGGGGCGGAGCATGGCATGCTGTGATGGTGACCGACGAGTGGCGGCCAGGCAACATGGGCTCTGGAGGACTCGCTTGCGGGTCAATGCGCCTCTCAGGTCGAGGACAACGCGCCTGGAGGACCATCTGTTACCCCTGCGTCGACATGTGGACACACTGAACGCGGTTATCGTCAATCAGGAGTTTCTTCTATTTGTCAGGAGATTATCGGGCGACGCAGTGCATAAGTCGAGAAAGTTTCAAGCTGTTGTGATTAGTCCCCTCGCACAAGATGCCTTGGTTGGCACTTGGTCCCGTAGGCGTCCATGTTGGTCCGCAAGCCATGGCACCACTGCCCCCAAAGTTGTGCGACTGGAACATCATGTACGGCACTCATGGAATCACTCCTCTTCGGCCAGGAATCCAAACAAGGTATGGTTGTCGCTGGATAAATCATTTTTCTAGGCCAGTCCTCGATACTTAAGGACGCCACTTGACTACAGGGCTAAGTGACAGCTACTAGTACCTAGCACAATGTAGCGACATCACGCTCCAAGTTTGGCAACCAGTCGGTCTTCGATTCCCTCCAATATCCATCGGTGCTCCAGCACCTCCAGATTCTCGGCTTCATTGAGGAAGAGCTTGTCAGGGTCTTGCTCGGGACCCATCATACCACCCGCGCCTGGATTCGCCATGGCCATCTGTTGTGAAACCTGGTTGGCAGCTGAGGGCCCACTGTCAGCTTGAACTAGTAGTCAGGCGAATGTCTACTGAACACGTACCATTGTTGCTTCCCAGGATAAAGTTATAGACGGGTTGCAGGCCGAACAATGTCAGGAAGTACCAGGACAAACTCGACACCCATCTAACGTCGAGGTCACGAGTACCGACTCCAGACTGGAGCATCGATTTGAATTGTGGCGTCAACGGGAAAGGTAATTTCACTGTGGAGTAGCGCCGGTTAGCATATATCCATATTGCTTTTCCAGCACGGGAGATGCAGCAATTCGATGCGAAGCCATGACTCGAGAGCGCAAAATCAACAACCGCTCGCTTTCCCATGTATACAGGAGCCGAGCCGAGCGAAAGTCGGCATAGCTTAAAACATTCTAGAGCAATAGATCCGAGGTGCCAGCTGAAAATACCCCAGACCCAAGGGCCTGGAGATGCAAGCTCTGGAATACGAGAAGCCATTGATTTCTCCACAACCCGGCGCCTCAGCAAAGGAAATCAGCACTTACTAATAACGAAGCCCGAAAAAAAGGCATTGATCCAGCCCATAATCAGCGTCTGCGGAATCATCATCGTCATCTGGCCCTTCATCATGCCCATCATGCCTTCCATTGCCGCAGGATCACTCATGGGATTCGGTCTAGGCTTCCCCCTCATCTCAGGCTCCGCGAGGAACTTTCCCTCCTGGAACGCCTGCACCATGTATGCCTTGCGCGCCGCAAATGAGGCGGGCGAGATGACGTGCGCGTTTGTGCGCAGATTGACGCCGCGGACGAGCGAGCGCTGCTGGCGGATCTTGGGAAGGTCTTGCTTCTTAGGCGTGGATTGCAGCAGCGTCATGGCGTAGTGGCGGAGGATACCGGTAAGGACCTTGAGATGGGCGTCAGACTGTGGTGCATCATGGAAAATTGTTGAAAATGGATCTGTACCATGACGACGGTGATGGGGAGTAGAATCCACCAACTATAGTAGAAATATTAGCAGCCGTCTTTCGTCGCATCAATGCATCATCCACCACAGGTCGTGAACAACATACAACAGGGCGGGATCCCTATGGATCGTCTGGACTACGGGCTGCCCCATGGTTGGCGGGAACAGGCGAATTGCGCGGGATGGGCGAACGTTGAAGGGAGGGTGGAGGGGCGATGTTCAAAGTCGATGGTTGTCGTTCGGCCCAGAAACGAAGGTCGAGAGTCGAGAGCTACTCCGCCGCCCGCTGAGGCTCCGGCGGGACGACCAGGGTCCGCGCGCTTTGCCCTTGTGGAAAGGTGTCCCATCCACCACGAGCAACGCTCATCACCAATTCCTCCTCCGCAAAGAAAACGAGCGCTAGGCCCTGCGATTCTGAGCTGTCTGTTCCCGGTATCTCTCTAACCTAGTTTGTGCACATCAACTTTGAGAAAACAAACATGTCGGCAACTCAGAAAATCGCAGTGCACTCGCTGCCAGGTACGTTACGCGGGATGCTCAATGTTCAGGAATCTGCAATCCACGCATGCATTATATGTACATTTATATAAACACGAAACACTAACACATACTGTGCACAGATCTCAAGAGCACAACAGACGATGCCCTCCCCAATTACCTCAACAGCCTCAAGTTCAAGCAAATCCACACAAGCACCGACATACGATTAGTCCTCGGCTACACAGCCGTCACCATCGCAGGCGCCCTCTTCTACTACGACTGGAAATTCGGCTGGGAAGCCAGCAAGCCCTTCACTCTCCCCGCCGTAGTTGCCTACTTCGTGCTCAACAGCATCTTCACCTACTGGCTCTGGTTTGTAGAAAAGGGCCTCGTGTACGAGGGCGAGGGCAAAACAGGCAAGGTACGCATTCGACCACCTCCCAAAAAGAATTAACAGGAAGAGACCGAACTAAAAGGTGCCAAAGCTTCGAATATCGTCGTGGACAAAGAAACACATTCCCATCTACGAATGCGACGTCGTATTCACACCTGCCCCGTACGCTTCGAATCCTAAGCAGACGCTGCATATTCGCGCGCCAATGACGCGCTGGTTCACAGAAGATGGTTACTTTGTTGCAAAGCCTTTCCAGCAGTGGCTCGCGTCGGAGATCCCGGTCGTTGGCGCTGCGGACCCGAATAATGTGGTTGAGGAGATTGGTAGGGGAAGTGCGAATATGGACACGACATTGAACCTGAACAGCTCCAATGCCGTTGACATTCTGCAGCAGCTCAAGGCGAGCGGGGCCAAATTCGCGAGCGGCGAGGCCCAGAGACGGAGGTAGATGTGCACTATGTTTCGGAGAGCACGGAGTTGAAATGTGCAAGGCATCGGAGACGGACACTTTTATTTGTAGAAATTCAATTGGGAGCATTGGCTATGGCCCGCTTCAGCTTTTGTAAAAAATAAAAATAAAAATTGGTCGTTGATGATGAAATAAAAATAAAAGAGTCAACCGAAACCCTTTTCTTTAGGTTGGAGTGTCATACCACATGTGTACACATACAAAATACCTCCGAATGCTCATGACATGGAGCTTTTAGTGTTTCCTGAACTATCCAATCTCATCTTATTTTCCTAGCGCCTCCCCCCCCATCTACAACTACTCTTGCTCCAACATGGGCAGCACTTCGAGTTCTCGTTGTATAATTCTCTCAAATTCCTCCCTATCAATACCCGAAGCTCTCGCCAGCCGGAACAGACTCTTGATGTCTGTACTGATGTGCTGCTTGATGGCAAGCTCCGCTTGACTAGAGCTTTCTGCTTTTTGTTCAAGCTTCTCAATCGAGTTGGAAGACGCTGAAGAAGACGGTCGGGGGTGGTTTAGTGCATTGGCCGCCGTGTCTCGGTCTTGGTCGACCGACATTTGATGTAAGGCGCTGTCGTAACTTTGGATACCATTACCATTCATCAGCCCGTTTGTGTGGGCTGATGCAACGGACGAGTCGTAGCCATTGGGTCCGAGGTTGGATATGTCGAGAGCTTCACTTTGGGTGTAGTTGAGAGCGTTACCATTCAATGTAGACTCTCCTGCAGCTGGGCTTTCTTCATCAGGGTCATGTGCGTCAAGTGCTGGCTGGACCTCGGAAGCGTAACGCGCAAAATACTCGAGTTCTGATTGCGTGGGCCCAACTTGCGTTTGGCTATTGCTTATCGGAGCAGGAGAACGCCTAGGTTGTGGTGTTCTCCCAGGAGTTTGGTCATATGCGGCCCAGTATGAGCCATCATCCTCGTCTTCCTCTACGGCCACTTCTGGCTGAAGGGCCACTTGCTGGATTTTGACGCCGTTGCTCTTCACGGTGCCAGACTTTCGCCTGAAGCCAGCTTCATTTGCATCGGCGACGTTCTTGAACCACTCTGTGCCGTCCTCGGCGTCTGCTAGCCCTCTCAGCTCCGCCAGCAGCCAGCGACTTCCCCCTTCACCGCCTGTGCACCAAAGGTAGGTAGGTATAATTCCATATTCGCCCAACACCAATCTTGCATGTAGTGTCTCGGCGTCTGATCTTCGATACAAGATCTCGTCTGGCTCCTCAACCTCGATTTCGCCCGAAGAGGGATGCGGCTCGACGTCGATCTTCTCAATGGCTTCTGGGAGCCGAGACGCCACTTCCTGGTCCCAAGACAGCAGCGGAAGCCACTCGCTAGAGGATAGAAGCTGGACACGCTGGCGAAGTATGGGCGAGAGAAGAGGAAGAAGACCTGGAGGCACGTCTTTGGATGCCTTTGCTGTTGCTAGACAGGCGAGTAACGGTGGGAGAAGCTCTCTCGAGTCGGGCCGTGGGATGATTTCGCTGATTCCAGGCATGATTGGAGTGTGAGTAGGTTGAGTAGTTGTAAAGCTTGACGTTTACTGTACAGAGAAGCAATGGGGTGCTCTTAATTAATGCAGCGCACGTGGTGTTGAACTGTGCAGCCGACCAGAATACGGTGTTTAAAACTTTAGGCGTTGCGAGAAAAGGTGCTAAGGATGTCTGAGACTGTCCGTTCTTTTTCTTGTCAAGCCAGATGTAGTGCTATCGGGCCCGAAGCGACGGAACACTGTCGTGGTCGGTGCTGTGACAGCTCACAATGTAGTGGAGAGTTTGTTGCGCTCTGTTTGTGGTGCTGGGCTAGTCTGGTGATGCTGTCACATGCAAGTGCAGCCGCTTGCATACAAAAGAAGCTCTCTGAAGCGGGGGATGGTGCGAGTGGCGAATACTGGACTGTCGCAGATGGTTCGCAGAGATGATAAAGGGAGAAGAAGAGAGACGAGCAGCAGCAACCAGAGGCACTAATTGTGGCATTTTGACAGCAACCTGGGTTGGGTAAGTAGACAAAGTGGATGCGTTGCTGTTAGCCTCCGTTCCGCCGAAGGTGGATAGCCGTTTCCGCTGAAAGCAGAAGGGCCGGTTGCGCCTGCCCGCACGGCGATATGGAAGGTGCGACTTGCTGCCGATATGGTTAGCTTGGCCTGCCGCAATAGATCTGGTCAACCATCGACAGAGCACCAGATTGCACTGCTCGATTGCAAACACAAGCATCTTGAATCAAATCATGCGTTCCACTTTAGCTAATATGTACCCGAGATGCGGTCCGAGCTGCTTCAATGCCAATCCTGCGCCATGGTTGTACTGAACCGAACCAGACATACTCTACCTACATATGCACACTCTGCACAGACAAACACGGTACAAGATAAGCAGCCTCAAATAATATCAACACCATCACCATCATCATCACCACCACCACCACCACATCGACATTCACAATGACGTCAGCTTCTTCTTTGAAAAGCCAAACTTGGGAAGGCTGCGGGTACCTTGCATCCCTCAGCAGACTGAGGCACCATGCCACGATACCGTATCTATACCTTGGGCTCTGCTCTGCTGTAGTACACCTTCCTCTCTCCGACCTCTCCACTCTATTTATACGTGGGCGCGAATTGGCGAGCAACTGTGTGCCGGCCTGATACAGGATTCCACCAATGGCAGGCCGGCAACTCGGCATCTGCACTGCCTGGAATTGCATGCCACCTCGCCAGCAGTGTGTTTCAAGGCATCTCATAGTGTGGCTTCCGCTTTCATGACACTTGCCAAAGTTTACTGCTTGAAGGCTGACATGCTCGAAACCACCTGGCTGGAACCACAGCAGTGCGTAGTAGTCTACTACTCAAGACAACAGGCCGTCTTGCCATCCTTCCGACAGGCCCCACCATCAGCCGTTAGTATTTCGCCATTCGCTCGACGAAACCGGGGCTCAGCGACGAACTATGTAATACCTCACCCGCTCGCGACGTAGCTAGAGAGGCTTCATGCCCGTGCGTGGCTGATGGCGCCGATGCAATGTCATCGCATCGCGCATCGCAACATGGACATGTGCGCGAATCGGCAAGGCAAGACAGCGGCTCAAGGCCGTCAACGTGCCACAAGAAGCGTCTGCTGCCATGGCACCCACTCCCCGTGAGGCCCAATGCTAAGCCAGGCATACCTTTATATAGCACCCGCAGCGGCTGCAGACCCGCTAAGCGCCAGCGTATGCGGGCGGGTAGGTGGGCAGCGTTATGCGGACAGCGCGAAGGTTGACCTGATCGTATGCCCCAAACATACAGTGCTGTCCAGAGTGGCGTCGTTGTTGACCGAGGACACAACAGGGCCGCCCGGGACCATACACAGTACCAATTTCTCCATGTGGTTTGAGGCGGAGGCATAGCCACCCGCTCACTCCATAGTCGGCCCCCTGCTCCCGCCTCTGTATAGCATCTGAGGCTGTGCCGTTTGCATCAAGCTTGCCAAGACCCTGTCACGCATCGCCAAATCTGCCTCGAGGCGCCAGTCAAGCTCACAGCTGCCGTCGCATCGTCGCGCTTGTTTTCACCCATCCTGCTTGTTACTCACTGCTTTCCAACCATCAGGACACCCGGCGTCCGCATTGCCTCCAAAACACGGACACAGGCCCGCTTGGCGCGCATTCCCCTCTACCCCAGTCTTACCATTTTGAACATCTTGGGGAATCAGCCTTGACCGGCTCCTCTTACTTTCCCACGTTGCTGCGGCTGGCTCCACTGTCTACTTCGAATTTCACCCTGTTTCCGCCAACCGACTCCTCTTCGGAGACTTGCCTTGTTCTTTTGGCACTTGCTCGCACTCTCTCCCGAGCTTCTCATTCTCCATCTTAGGCCCGTCCCACATTGAACTGCCGGCACCGCCTCCAGCCACAACGGCTCCAGGATCCCCTCCTGTACAAGGCAGATCGCCAACCGGTATCAAGGTCCCAGCCGCCTGGCCTCCCTCGCCATCGGTCACGCCGCGACATTTTTCTGTCTCGATTTACCCTACAGTCAATCCATTTGCACGTCTGAAGGCGTTGCGACACTTACCCCTCCTCTTCTGCCACTGTGGTTTTCGCATAACTTGGATTGGTAACCCATCAGGCAGCACTATGCCACCCTGAATAGCCATACAGTGTCACGTTACCGCTCCGCACCATCCTGTTTGTCGCCACCCTCTGTGGATTGCTGTGATCCAATCTACCATTGAGTCAGCCTTTTGGTCGCCCAGCGCAGTCGGACGAACGATGCAGGTCGATACTCATACACAGCCTTTCCTAGATGCTCGCCGCCAGCAACGCCACCTCCAGGATGTACAGGCTAGCGGCTATCATCCCGCACCTACTACCAGCAATTTCCTAATGCCGGAAGCGCAAGGCGCATTTACCTTCTCTGCGGAACCTGCTTCCATGGTATACGATGCATCCATGGCCTCATCCGCTACTCCTGGGCAAGACACCATCCTCACACCTAATATTGGTTCTTCTCTCGACTCGTCGTTACATCCAGACATGTCATTCCCACCGTCAAATGTCTACAATCCGTCGCAAAACTACCACCTTTCCCCAGGTTCCTACTACGCAAATGGCCAAAACATCTCGCCTGAACAGTCAGTAGAACAGTTCAGCTCCGAAGCTGGGTACACGAGTGACCCCAACTATCAAGATCTCAGCACATGTCCGACTCCAAACTTCGGCGGACAAATCCTTGATGAGTTTTCTGCTCTCAATTTCGCCGACAGCAGTGCGACCAGTAATTTCCAGTCTTTCCAAGGAAACGTTGACATGTCAACTCTGACCACTGGTTCACTGAACATGTACAATGCTCAGCCAGCAATGACTCATTCCTATACTTCGCTGGATCCGCGCCAGCAATTACTATCACCCAGCGCAACCAACAACTCTAGCCCCGCATTGGGCGATGAGAGCTCTACGTTTCCTTCAACGCAGTATAACGGAAACATATCAACACCACCGAACCATGCAAGCCATCTGCAGCACACGACACCTACGAAACAAATGCAAAGTCCAGCACTAACAAACAGTCCTGGCAACGTGCCACCGGCCAACATTCAGCCCCTCACACGCCAATTGACAAGTCCCATCGTACGGGTTGAAAATTATAGCAGCAGCAGAGAAGGATCGCCTTCACGTTCAGATCGTAGCCGATCTATCGGCAGACTGAGCTTCAGTAGTCGCCATTCTGGGAATCATTTATCCCCCTACGCACATAATGATGTCTCGGAGAACGAGTCAGACACTCCAGAACGAACATATATCCAGCCAATGGTCAATAGGCCGGAGCGTAACGAAGATGGTTCATGGCTGGCACCCGGAGCATCTGGCCAAACAGGTCTTAGTCCTGATGATCGCCTAAAGATGGGAGATGCGTGGATCCCCAGCATTGAGGAGATTGCCGAACAGCGATCCAAGGAAGAAAAGAAACTGGAAGTGCAGGAATGGCTCACCAAGAGCGAAGTCGGGAGTGAAGCAGGCGATGTGGCACCCGCAAACAACCTCCTCAAGCCAATGACCGGCAGGCGTCGGGCGAAGAGCCATAACGACATCCAACGGCAGGCTTTGTCTAGCAGCTTTGGTCTCGGCGTCGACACAGACTTTGGCCGTATCGATGATACAGGTATACCCGGTCCGGGAGTATACATTGACGAGCGAAGCGACTTCGGCGATTACGATTACGAAGATGATGAGTCTCTAGAGCCCGAGTCTCCTCCTGCCGTCATCGATTTCGGTACAAGTCACGTCGAGAACTCGTATTTCCCGCCTGTTCATGAGATCGATTTGAATGCCAGTGCCATCGTAAAACCTTGGGTCGATGTACCTTCGGCAGCACCACAACCATCAAGCTCCGGCCGCTATCAGCCACCTACTTCAAATGCTGCCATGATGCGATTTCGATTACGAGCAAAAGATATTGAGCAAGCTTCCCTGGCCGCTACAGTGGGATCACGTCGTCTTAGTGAATCTGATATTGGTAGTCTTCGTGCTTCACCCGGCGTCGCAAAATTGATCGAACCTGACCCAAAAAGGAATAAAGAACGTCAACGCCGACCCAGTTTCCTCGAGACCATTCTCCCTAAGCGGGCGCCAAGCAGTCTACTGAAACGCAAGAGCAGCATCCCTGTTCAACCGTCTGACGCATCCTCGGACAAGTCAAAGGAACCTGTCATGGAGAAACCCAAGCGTATGAGTAGTTGGGGTCGTCCAAAATCACCACGAGTAGATACCAATCTCAGCAGTCACAGCAAAGAATCCGGCCCATTGAGCTCTACGGGCTTGACTGTAGCTCCAGCGGGCCCATGGTATAAGGGAGGACCTAGGAGCGTTATTAAACGTAGTAGAAGCAGGAGTGACATTGGCAAGTCACCTGGTCTTGCAGAGCTAATGACACAGCACGGAGGCCCTCCAATGCCCATGCTTGCCTCTCCTCTTGCAGATACAGAGGCCACGAAGCCCTCTGCACAGCCAAGTCCAGCTGGAGATGACGATGATGACGACCACGATCCAGTGACAATGGACCTAACGGTTCGCACCGATCCGATTATCCCAACGTATGAGGGCTTCAGGACAAACACGCGACAGCTCAACCCACGCCTTGATGACTTTATGGTTGAACGTATTACCCAGGAGCAGATGAGGAGATACAAACGATTGCTGGAATTTAAGGTGAAGCACTTGAATTCCGTACAGAGCAAAAAGTGCCCGTCAGGCAGCTTTTGTACGGACTTGGGTGGAGAGGCAAAATTGCTTCCTCCACGAACAGGAGCGAAAGATGCCGAAGCTCCGTTCATTGGTTTCCAAGTTACTGCCCCTGGCTCTTCCGATGATGATGGCGAGCACATGGTAGAGGGAAATATTGCCCCTGCTGCATTCCCATCAGGGGTACCGCTTCCTCCAGTCAAACGTCTTCCTGCTGAGTTTGAATGTCCACTATGTTTTAAGGTGAAGAAATTCTACAAGCCTTCCGATTGGACTAAACATGTACATGAAGATGTGCAGCCCTTCACATGTACCTTTCCAAATTGTGGAGAGCCAAAGTCATTCAAGCGCAAAGCTGACTGGGTTCGCCACGAGAATGAGCGGCATCGTCAGCTTGAGAACTGGACGTGCCAAATTTCTGACTGTAACCATGTCTGTTATCGTAAAGACAATTTTGTACAGCATCTTGTTCGCGAGCACAAGATTGCCGAGCCACGTCAACGTACAGGTCGAGCTGGCAACAAAGAGGCCCCAACAGCCAATGATCAGGGTAAGATAGGTGTCAACCCACATTACAACGGTTGCTGACAGTTGAGTAGAAGACATTTGGTCCATTGTTGAGAGCTGCCGGCGCGACACTGTAAAGCAGCCAAAGGATGAGCCATGTCGATTTTGTGGCAATATTTGCAATAGCTGGAAAAAGTTGACTGTGCACCTAGCGAAGCATATGGAGCAAATCAGCATGCCTATCCTACCGCTCGTGAACCAGAAGCAGCTCAACGCCGACAGCATCATTAGTCCCATTATAGAACTTCCAGAAAGCCGCAAGCTGTCCATCGCCTCTGCCCGCTCACCCATGGATAACACTCTACGATACAATCCCAGTTCGATATATGCGCCTGGCATTGGCCCCCAGAGTCTCTATTCTCACGATACGAAGCCACAGGTGGCATCGACTACGATGCAGACATACCCGCCGCCACAAATGGTCCCACCATCAAACCACATCAACGAATACGCGAATTATGTCGGTAATAATGCTGGAGGCTATTCTAACCAAACTTATCCCGGGTTTCAGGTTCTCCCAAAGCCCCACAATGGCTATTCCAACGTGCTGCAGATTCCTAATCAATCGTACCAACACAGCAACATGCAGGGTGGAGTACAGCAATACGGCATGACACCTGTGAGCACTGTCCAGCAGCAACAGGCCATGTACACAGACTCTCCGGTTGATACGAATACCACGCCATTTCCTTCTTACTATCCACAAGACCCACAGGGGCTAGCGACTGAGGTGCCTGGCATGAGTTTCGATAGCAGCAACGAAATACATTACCAGCAGGGCAGCACTTATCCCGCCATGTCGTACCCAGCGGCACAACACAACTACGATTACTCGCATCAGCAATAGAGATTATAGCTGGGCCTGAAGGGCGTTTGCGTTTCGCCAACTCTGATTTCAGTTTAGAGAGTTATTTTTTGGGGGGCTTGTTTTTGGCAATGTTTTTTTTACGATATCCATTCGTGCGCTGGAGGGTAAATTTGTGTTCATCAAGCGAGCTAGGCTTAAACGTGTGGAGATAGCTACTGTCCCTATTTTTTCAGATGAGCTGCTTTGTACATTGCGTAGGATAATGGTACAATAGTAAGCTTGAATGGCTCCTAGACATGCACGGTTCGATCCCACTGTACTACGTGGGAGCGTTTCCATTTGGAATTCGTGACAATTGAGTGTTTGTAGCGGGTGACGTGCGAAGCGCAAAGATGGAAAGAAAGCCGCAACCAAGTGGGCTCATATCGCATTCTCACTTGTGCAGGACGCCACGGCGCCGTGCCCACCACCATGACCACGGGCCGTATGCACAGCGAAGCGGCAGAGTCCTCTATGCTCAAACATGGCGATTAATCTATCGAGGCTACCCATCCCATGCGTGTGGTCCCACGCACGAGAGCGGCATGCAACATCCGCGCGGTCGCCCAGTCCGAGTTTGACCAAGTGATTGGCTGAACAGGTTGGAGGACCTCTCTCAACACGGGCAGGTTTACACAGCCCCCACCGACCCCGGCGGTCATTGAGTCCTCCATCTGCAATTCGCACAGACGTTTGGGTGGTGCATATACTTCGCGCTAAGTGAAGCTGCAGGAGGCAGAAGAGGGCAGAAGAGGGCAAAAGAGGGCAACGGTTGCCTTGGAGGAGCCGGTGGGAGGCCGCCCATATCGTCACCATCTCCGTCATCATCGCACCGCCATGACTTGTTGATTGCGATAACCATCGCGATGGGATGGAGCTACAGCGTCGCCCATCAATTCTAGAATCCCAGTCGAATCGGCATTTCTGTGCATCTTTCCTGACACGGCGCCACGAGGGGGGAATCGGCGTCTCGGTGTGCAAGCCTGCCTATTCCTTCTTTCTCCTTACCGGTATACCAGTAGGCAGTGCAGGTCCGTGCATTAGGAGAGTTCGAAACGGAGGACCTCTAGGGCACCAAGACGTCTCTTGCACCACCTTGTTGGATAGTGCACAAGATTGAGGGGCGGCCGAGTGGCGTGCTGCATTTACTAATGCGCACACCTGTGCCTTTTTTTCCTTTACGAAATCTTGCGTACTGTGTACTTTCAGGCAAGCCTCAGGCCGCTCCAGCAGGCTGAACACTTGGATTGAGGTATGTTTTGGATCCGGTTCAACGAGGCCTCCTATGTCGTTTATGCATGTTCAAGTTTACACCCTTTGGTTCAACACCGTTCCACTTCATCTAAGGAGCGGCCAACAAAAACACAACACGTCGATGCCTCAGGCAACCATTTAGCAGGCTGACTCGTGGTAGCAGACATGTCCCAATACTACTCTGGCAGAAGCTACCAGCAGCCCTTCGACTCGGCTTTCAACCATATAGAACATCGCTACAATGGTTCAGTGCCTCGGCTTCACATCAGCACTGCAGAACAGACAGAGCCATGGAATCTGTCACAGCGCCCACGAAGCGTGCAAGATATGAGAGAACAGGCATACAGCCCAGCTACGTCGGTACATACCACGAAAACTACTTCCAGTACGCTGCTACCACAGGGAATGATCTATCATCACTCAGATCTGTCTGCGGCACACAACAGTCTCGGTCTCGGTCTACAGAGTAGCTCGTCTTTGCTCACTCCCAGCTATGGTTCTTCTACATTCAACCCAGCTACACAGGAGGATTCATGGAGTTTGTTCAATCTCCGAAGCGCTGAAAATAGACGGCCCCGCTACGCATCGCGCCAGTCCAATGTTGAATCGCCGCGCTATCCTCGCAATGGACTTCAGGGTAAAGGTGTTGTGCCTTCTGATGATGGCTACTTCTCAGTCAAAACAAGCCAATCAGCACTTGGTAACGAGGCTGATTGCTCCAGCCAAAGCTTGCCAGTAGATTTCTACAACCGAATTGAAAACATGAATGTCGAATCTGTGGCTAGTATTCCAACAGGAGTGTCAACTGTACCCTCGGATCAAATCTCTCGTGTTAGCAGCACGCGTAGCCGTAAGTCAACAAGAAAGTCGATCAAGTGTGATCAGGCCGGATGTGATGAGACATTCAAATGTAATTCCGAGTACAAGTGAGTAGGTTTTGGTTCTATTAATACCGACAGCGCTGAGTTCCAAACAGGAAGCATCAGCTTAAGCATGAAAAGCCATTCACGTGCGACGTACCCAAATGCAAAAGGGCTTCCCAAGGATTTACCACATCAAACGATCTGGATCGACACAAGAAGAGTGTTCACCAAGTAGATTTCAACAACGGATCTTACAGGTGTGTAGGCAAAAATTGTAAGAACAAGGAAAAGATATGGCCACGTCTGGACAATTTCAAACAGCACGTTACAAGAATGCATCAAGACGAAGATGAAACAGATATAATTGAGAGGTAATACTCTGTGGTTGGATGTTCTATCTGACAAGCTAACGTTGGTAGATCGAAGTTGAACCCTGAAAAACGTCCCTCCTTGATGAATCAGGAGCCTGCAGATGCACACATGGACGCCAACTTGCTGGCTGGCATGGATAAGTCCTTCCCACTTAGCCCAACGACGGGTAATTCATCTCCCCTTGACCTTTCAATGAAACGAGACCATGAGCGCTGGTCGTCAATTGATCTGAGCCTAAGTCCTCCCAAGGATGAACACCAAACAATGCATTTTTCAGGAGACAATTCTTTTGTAACACGACCTGCGCATTTTCCTGGACAGCGTCGTGGCCAACGCCGAGCACCGGGGCTGTCGTTAGCTCAGCAAACACAAATCCCTCCCCCTGCTGATGTGTCCACGGATATTGCACCAATAGAAACAATCTCGCAGGCTCCTCTGTCCGATATGGACTACGGGTTCTCCAATGCACCTCAGACAAAGGCCGAGCAACAACGAATGGCACAGAGAAAGCCCGCTGCTGTGTCTTCCCCTTCTAGTTCTTTAGAGATTGGTCATATCTTAAACATCCTACACCAAGGAAGTAGTTCAGCAAAACGAGTTGAGACATTGGCTGAAAACATACAGCCAGGTTCGGACACTCAATCTGACACGGATCCAGTAGTCTTGACTAGACGTGATGCTTTGCAAATCATCAAGTTTATCACACAGAGCACAGACATTGCTCAGGCGGCGCCGTGTAAGGCTGAAAAAAGTCAGACGGCAGGCCTGAGAGTCTGTCCGCGTCCTGGATGCGGGTATGCCGTCAACCGGGATTGTGATTTACGGAAACATATGAAACGGCATGAGAGGCCCTATGGCTGTACGTATCCCAGGTGCCATAAGCGCTTTGGCGCGAAATCAGATTGGAAACGCCACGAAAATAGCCAACACTTCCAGCCTGAGGTGTTCCGATGTGCTTTTGAACTATCTCCCGGTGCGATTTGTGGAGTGTATTCACCTCAAAAGGAAGCATTCGAAATCCACTTGAAGACACATGGCGTTTCTTCTCCTGGAGCCGCAGAGATTCTCAACACACGCAGCAAGATTGGGAAGAATTGTCAAGGGTCCTTTTGGTGTGGCTTTTGTAAAGCTATCATTGAGCTCAAGACGAGGCTCAATGCGGCATGGGACGAACGATTCGATCACATAGCAGAGCACTTGGAACAAGACAACAAAAAGAGCATTGAGGAGTGGATATGTGTCGAGCAGAACAAAACCAAGAAGGAGTTGCTCGAGGAGAGGATGCGAAATGATGACGAAGATGAAGAGAGGGGAAAGAATAATGACTGCGATAATCCGCTTCCACCTCCGCCTCCCCCACTAGAACGCGGACCTTGGACCCCGACATCGACCGGTGCGGGCTTATCACAATCATTACCCTCATATTCTAGTAATGAGGGTAACAGAAAACGATCTGCACCTAACAATGCTGATGACCTGGATCCAAGAAGCAAGCAAAAAAGGAGAACGACTACTATTACGAACAGATATTGCGTATGTCCATGGCACACCACGTCCATACTTTATTGTTGATCGCTAATTGTAGAGCAGTGCTGTTGTCAAGGCGGACCATGCAGCTCACTTCAGCCTTCATGCCTAGACTGTGGCCATGAACTATGTTGGAATTGTAAGTTGATTATAGAGGAGTTTGCGATGGTGGATTCAATGGAACTCTATTAGTGGTGTTGGGCAGGGGCCCGGATGTTGATTTGCGGCGCTTTATTCCCCCTCAAAAACGATGGATAGATTTCTTTTACTGTTTTTTATTTATTTCCTCTATTCAAATGTAGACTCCAAAAATCGACTAGTGCTTTGATTTGATCAAGTGGCTCGTGGTCCATAATTAAGGGCAAGGGGGGAACATGCGGAGGTGTCAGGATAGCATGGGCGATGACATGCGTGTCGGCGAAACAAAGTGCCGAGGCGCGGAGTTGGAAACGTGTGCTCTATCACGATAGCTCTCATCGTTGACGCGGCCCATTGCGACCACCAACCACTCCTTGACCTCTCTCTTTTTTTTTCTGCTTTCACCTGCAAACATGGCTGCCGCCGTAGACGACGGGCAGTTCCTCAAGCAGGCGACTGGTCAAAACACTCGAGGCTTGCTGCGAGTGATTATCCTGTGCCTGATTGCGGGTGCGGCCGTGAGCAGCCGTCTGTTCTCAGTGATTCGCTTCGAGAGCATCATCCACGAATGTCAGTAGTGATGCAATTCGCATGCCACCCGGGCAATTGCATCGAGTCTGGGCTGACCAATTGACACAGTCGATCCCTGGTTCAATTTCAGGGCAACAAAGTATCTCGTTCAGCATGGCTTCTACAGCTTCTGGGACTGGTTCGACGACCGTACGCTCTTCTCCGTGCTGCAAGTAACTCAGAACAACAACACAGACTGACACGATATCACAGGAACATGGCACCCGCTGGGCCGAGTTACTGGTGGCACTCTCTACCCCGGATTGATGGTCACCAGCGGCGTCATCTACCACTTCCTCCGCGCCATTGCCCTCCCCGTCGACATTCGTAACATCTGTGTCCTCCTGGCCCCCGCCTTCTCCGGCCTCACTGCGCTGGCTACATACCTCCTGACATCGGAAATGGTACCCTCGCCCTCGGCTGGTCTGCTTGCGGCCGCCTTCATGGGCATCTCACCCGGTTACATTTCGCGATCCGTGGCCGGAAGTTACGACAACGAGGCCATTGCCATCTTCCTTCTCGTCTTTACCTTCTTCCTGTGGATTAAGGCTGTCAAGATTGGTTCCATATTCTGGGGTGCATTGACTGCCCTGTTCTACGGATACATGGTGTCAGCGTGGGGTGGATACGTCTTCATCACAAACTTGTTGCCTCTGCACGCTTTCGTCCTCATCTGTATGGGACGATACAGCCCGAGGCTGTACGTCAGCTACACTTCGTGGTACGCCCTGGGCACGCTTGCGAGTATGCAGATTCCCTTTGTCGGTTTCCTGCCCATCCGCAGTAGCGAGCACATGTCGGCTCTTGGTGTCTTTGGTCTCCTCCAGCTTGTCGCATTCGTCGACTGGGTCCGCGCACAACTTCCAGGCAAGCAGTTCCAGACGCTTCTTCGCGCACTGGTTCTGGGTGTCTTCGTCATTGGCGTCGGAGGTCTGGTGCTTTTGACCGTCTCAGGTGTCATCGCGCCCTGGACTGGCCGTTTCTACTCGCTCTGGGACACTGGATACGCCAAGATCCACATTCCCATTATCGCATCCGTCTCCGAGCACCAGCCTACTGCCTGGCCCGCGTTCTTCTTCGATCTCAACATGATGATCTGGCTCTTCCCGGCTGGTGTCTACCTGTGCTTCCGCACTTTGACCGACGAGCAAGTCTTCATTGTCATCTACGCTGTCCTTGCCAGTTACTTTGCTGGTGTCATGGTCCGTCTCATGCTTACTCTGACTCCCATTGTTTGTGTTGCATCTGCCATTGCCTTTTCCCAGATCCTTGACACCTTCCTGGACGCCAAGACGCCCAAGCCCAAGACCGAGAAGGAGAGTGCCGATGTGGCTTCAGTTGCAGCGGCAGCAGTGCTCCCAGACGGCCTCCGATCCACCCGCAGCCCCTGGGTTGGTATTTACTCATATGCCTCCAAGCTCACTGTTGTCGGTTCCTCCGCCATCTACCTTGTGATTTTTGTTCTTCACTGCACTTGGGTCACCTCAAATGCGTACTCGTCGCCCTCAGTCGTGCTCGCGTCCCGTACCCCCGATGGTCACCAACACATCATTGATGATTACCGTGAGGCGTACTACTGGCTCAGGCAGAACACTCCCCAAGATGCAAAGGTCATGGCGTGGTGGGATTATGGTTACCAGATTGGTGGCATGGCTGACCGCCCTACGCTCGTTGACAACAACACGTGGAACAACACACACATTGCTACCGTTGGTAAGGCCATGAGCTCCAGCGAGGAGGTCAGCTACCCGATTATGCGCCAGCATGAAGTTGACTACGTCTTGGTGGTCTTTGGTGGTCTTCTTGGCTACTCCGGAGACGACATCAACAAGTTCTTGTGGATGGTCAGGATTGCCGAGGGTATCTGGCCCGAGGAGGTCAAGGAGCGCAGCTTCTTCACATCGCGAGGTGAATACCGTGTTGACGAACAAGCTACACCAGCCATGAAGAACAGTTTGATGTAAGTTGCCTGGCTCATGGTTTTGAATATTACATACTGACTGCTTCCCCAGGTACAAAATGTCATACTACAACTACAATGCGCTTTTCCCTGCAGGTCAAGCACAGGACCGTGTCCGTAACGCGCGTCTGCCTGCTCAAGGTCCGGAGCTTAGCACCATTGAGGAGGCCTTCACCAGTGAGAACTGGATCATCAGGATTTACAAGGTCAAGGACCTCGACAACTTTGGTCGTGACCACCAAAGCGCGGTTTCCTTTGACAAGGGCCACAAGAAGAAGCGCTCTACAAAGAGGAAGGGTCCCAGGGTACTGAGAGTGGAGTAGGTGGTCCAAAAAAAACGTAAGAACTTTGATAGAAACTTAGTTACTGTATAACATAACACACTTCTGGCATGATTCGCAGGGCGGGCGTTTGGCAGGAATAAAAAATATTAGCCACCAGTTTCCGAAATGGCCAGGTGAATTGTATCAGTTGGAGTTGGGTCTCAATTGACGTACACGTTTTGTATTGTGCACGCGGTCTTCACCACATTGTCTTTCACTCCTCATTTCCCCTCACCGGGCAGATTAAATTTGATTGGGTCATCCACACTTTCTCTTACTCTCACCACTCACTCTAAAGTTTCTGCCTGATTCTCTTTCTGCTTTGCTTTGCTGTATCGTGCTTTCCGTGCCGCGCAGGCTTGACTTGCATTGGTTGCAACTGCTCAACGATATTTCCTTACTCCTCAACCTGCACAGGCGCACCTGCCACGGAGCACCAGATGGCGAACGAAGAACAGAGAAGAGCTTTCGAGTCGTATATGGGCCGCGCGAATAGCGACAACGGGCAAGTTCAGAATCCAAGCCAGCCTCTTCCTCAGTATCCTGGATCAGTTGCTCAGCCGGGCAATCCGTATCTTTATCAAGTGTAAGTGGACCTCTATATTTTGGTACTGAAGATTGACTAACAAGCGACTGTAGGAGTTGTTGTCATGGACTTCCTGGTCTGGTATCATACAGTATCACTGCTCACACACAAGTAGCAATTCCCTGGGCTCGGAGTGCCCCCTGCAGCGCCGACGCCGCCACCGGCAGCCTCGTCTTCTGTCGCTTCGTTTCCAGGGTACCAAGGCGGATATTCTCAACAAAACTATGGGCTAGCGTTATACGGTCCAAACGGTATTCCGCGACGTCCGCCGCCACTAGGTGATCCTCAAGCACAGCAACAGCAAGGGCAGCAACATACGCCAACTGGAAGCGTATTCCAAGGACACGTTCAAAGGTCTGAAAGCTATAGCATACAGCCTCCGCCCCCATTGAGCCATAGCGGGTGGCCATACAACCATCCAGATAGCGGAATGGCCAGTCGTCACGATGGTCCAATCGTAGGTGCCGTCATCCCAGCATCTCGCAGCCACACTCAAGAGATGGTACGATCAAGTTCGAGACACAGGAGGGAAGAGTATCATTATCATAGTCGTGACTCGGCTCAGGTGGCTCAAGCGCCGCTAGTAGAAGAAGTGGTCGTGCCAGTTATGCTCTGTCATACCTGCAGTCACTGTGGTCAGATGCGCTCTGCAGGCTTCCATCGAAATAACCCAGTAGTCCCCGGCAGGCCTTTGGTTTCTACGCCGTGCCGCAGATGCAAGAAGAAACTCGACAACTTCTATCGGTCGAGCAGTCGTTATACTCGCATTCGCAAGTGCACAGCCGACGAGCCCTGCGATTGGCCTAGCGAGCCATTCCGAGTCGACGCTGGACAAGATGAGTCTAGAGGTAGACGAAGAAGTAGAGAGGAGGTTTGTATGAACAGATACTCTCCAAGTCGACCCCGGGTGTTAAGACGCGAATCCAGCGTAGCACATCTGGGTTTAGGAGCATTCCAGCAGGCATCAAGAAACGAACGAGTAGCTCGGAGATCCTCATCTAGTCCTGGCCATTCTACCAGGTACACTGGCGGGGTGTGGCCCCCACCTGACATTGTACGCATGGAGCGAAAGCGGGTTGATGATGCGTTCTCTATACCATTTGGGCCACCTTTAGGCTATGCAGCGAAGTCAGACGAAGTATGGCCTCCTCCAGACATTGTTCGGACCCATTTGTATAGGGACGTGGAGAGGAAATCACTACGTCGGCAGAGTTCTAGGATTATCGAACTCAGTCCTTCTCCTTCTCCTCCGCCCTCTCGGCAAAGATCAACCAGAGTCGTCTATCGTAGCGATTCGCAAGAACACCGACGTAGAAGTACAAGCATATCACCTTCTCGCGTCAGATCTCGCGGAGAAAGGCGAAGTGAAGAAGCAGAATCTCGTCTCACAACACACACCCTGCCATTTCGAACAGTCATTTCAGACCGCCAACGTACCTCTTTCCGCGCGTCGGACGAGACTTGTAGCAATGCTGATTCGGTACCCCGTCAACCTCCAGAATCACCAACTTATAGCATCTTGAAACCTGGCAACCCTGACCATCACGACACGACATCCCAACGACGAGCCAGCATGCGCGCAAGCGAGCAAAGCGTGCACGTCGAGGTTGAAGGACCCCCTCGTGTCCGATTCAGCGGCGAGCGAAGAGAGAAACTGTCAGACCTGGAACCGACCCGAAGATCAAGATACAAAGATGAACATGAATCCAGCAAAGAGAAGTCCGAGTATTACCGTGACCATTCTCGTGATCGCGTACAGTACAAACCCCGACCTCGACCACGCCCAAACCAAGACTTTGAAAAAGTCCAAACGAGGTATTGCTCTCCAGTACGTGATAGAGACTATGAAGAAGAAATCCGAGTGGACAAGCAACGTCGTATCTCGCCTTCCCCATCTCCTCCCCCAAGAAGAAGCAGAGAGTACGAGGAGATCCGCGTACGACACGTTTCTCCTCTACCCACTCGCCGCTCATCTCATCAGCACTCCGATCGTGCCACCTCACCCCCACTACCGCCTATATACCGCCATGTCTCGCGCACCGCGGCATTAGATGGCAAACGCTCGGTCACATCTCCCCCACCTCCTCCGCCTGCGGACTCTAGAGACGAAGACCACACGGATTGCAGTAGTGCGGGTGAGGGCGATGTAACGCTGGTGACGAGGTTGTGGAAGGGCATCGATGAAAATGGGAGGCCGGCGACGTTTGTGGAGGAGAGGAGGGAGGTCAAGATGCTTGCGGAGGGGAGTGAGCGGGGTGGTGTTGCGAGTGGGTATCGGGATTTGGGGTATGGGAAGCGGGTTGGTGGTGCTGGGAAGGTGTGGAGGGATGTTTGAATAGATGGGGGATTGCAAATGTCGGGGACTGGACTGGAGACGGGAGGGAAGTTTATGGTGGTTTTAGCTGTATTCTAAGAAGAAGAAAAAAACACAGGGTTCATCATGGTTTTAATTTTCTTTTCCAATTGTATCAAGTCTCTCAAGTGAATAAGAAAGAAAGAAAAAACGAACTGGGCACCTACTACCCTTCACACCGTATCCAAAACCCGACTCTGCAACGAACACAAATCGACAACCATAGCTACACCTGCTACCTCGTTTGCACTCTCCTCCAGGCGCTCCTTGACAAGAGCTTCGGTCGCAGCATCAGCCTCGGCTGCCACCTTGGCCCACGCCGCGGCCTCCTTGGAACCGCCAGCAGAAGGCAACAAGTGGCTTTCGCCCGAGAGCCGTACCAGGGCTTCCTGTGCGTCTTGGTCTGCGGCGGCGAGGTGGGCGGCGAGGTGGACCGTGCGCTGGGTGAGTGCGCGCTCGGTGGTTGCAATGTGTGCGAGGGGAGGGAGGTAAGGGAAGAGTTTGGATATGGGGTTAATTGGTTTCGAAGAGGTAGATACCGTGTTTGCGTTTACGGGCGTTGGTGGAGAGACGGCGTTGTTGTCGTTTGTCGAAGAGTCGTTTTCTTCTGCATTTGGTGCTGGTGCAGGGTTCTGGAGACTGAGATGCGCTTCTAGGAGATTGGCTCGGGCGGCGGTGTATTTGTCGTATGATGCTTGGATTTTTGCTGTTGCTGAGGCACGGTCGATTGCGGAATGGGTTGTGTCGGGTGCAGCAGCTGCAGTGCCGTTCCTGACTGGACGCTTGATGGGTGAGGCGTCTTCGAGGAAAATGCTTTCTTCCTCGAGCTTGGCCAGTTCCCCCTGTATCCAGTCTACAAGTTCATTTCTTGCTTGTTCGAGAGCGTAGACTTGTGATTGGAGAGTTGTCGACGGGGCACTGGGTGCTGTGTCTTGTGCTTTTGTTTTGGCGGCTTGAGCTCGCTCCATGCTTGCTCTTGCCTCCAGAACTTCTTGCTTCAGTTTGAAAATCGATACTTGGTCGTCTTCGGCCTGGAAAAGATTATCCAGACGCTCTGCAGGGACATCAGGTTGCTCGCCAATTGCGCGCTTGACTAAATCTCGGGGATCTGAGGAGGGCGTGGAGGGCTTTGCGCTGAGAAGTTTTTCCAGAGATTCTTGAATGACCTGAAGCTCTGCATGCCGGCGGCGCTGCCGTAGTAGAAAAACATAACCTTGGGTGACATTGTCGTCGTGCTCGGGTTCCGGTTGGGTGGGATTGTCGTCCACGTGACGAGCCCGTAGCTGTTCTAGCGAAGCCTGGAGCTCATTGTGTTTTGCCTGTGCTTTGGCGCGAGCCCGAAGCGCTTGAAGGTATTCAAGACGACTATCCTTCAGGCCGGGAGGATTCGTGTTGGCTGCAGACAGGTTCTGAGGACACTCATGGTTCAGGTGCTGGAGTTGGGTTGATGCATTGACTGGCCGCAGGGTGGATGTCAAGTATTTTGATAGCGTACGTCGAATGCGTAGTGTATCTTGGCGAGAATTGACGTAGGCGGACAATGCTCGGTCAACCTCTGAAATCGGGCACGCCGTCTGGGCTGGCATTGTACTCGAGTTTGGTCAAAGCCCCGGAGTGGGGATTGACGTAGTGGTGGAAATGACAGAGGAGGGAGAGAATGCTATTCGAGGAGTTGTATGCGGCTGAGTAGCCACGGCCGCAGCTTTGACCTGTGTCACGATGCTTTTCAACTTGGGTTTGCGGTATTAGGACAACGCAACGACTGGCGGTGTTTAGGTGGGTTGGCGGGGCTAGGCCGTGATTGGCTGAGCGTGTCCTGCTAGCGCAGATCACGAAAACACGTGCTTTGGGGCTTGGCGCATGTGCATAGAACGATTGCTTGAGCATTGATGGCGGGCAAAAGCATAAACGCAGAAAAAGGCCCGAGTTGTGCTTTTTGGTGGGCGAACGCAAAGAGGGGAATGCATATGAGTGGGAAGAGGGAGGGTCGAGCTAGTTTTCCGGTGGCGCGGTTGCTTTGGGGTGTTCGCTCGTTATTACCAGGAGGGTATTCACAGATGGAAGAGCTTTGGCTGTCACGCACTACAAGGGCCGGTGTTGGGCCATGGTGCACCCTATGTGGACAAGATGGGCAGCAAGAGCTGAGAGCTGACTGTTGTTTCTAGCACTACACCGAGGCAGGAAAGGCACCGGCAGATGTTCTCAGGGGATGTGATGCACTTGACGCCGTTGTCACACAAGTGACCGGCATCGAGTCAGCTATGCGCCATATGTACACAAGTATGGAGCGATGTGGCTGCGGTGTGGCTGCGATGAGGCTGCCTTTACCGGGGTGCTACTCCATCAACCTGTGACTGCGTATGTGTTACATGGAAGCGTGTTAGCGTAGATACAAGGAGACGATAGCGCGTGATGGCCATGGCCCATAAGCTAGACGTGTTTGCAGATGGCAGCCCCACAGACGTAAGCTGCTGGTAGAGATAACGCGGTACAGGGACATGTACCATGCATAGGGCACGATGTGATGTCACATGTCACTACAACTACCTCCGGCACTCAGCAGCGATGGGATGGCGAGGAATGAAATTGACAGCGGAAATGCGGCTTATAGGCAGCCGGAAGCAGAGAAGAGAGAGGTAGATACGAGACAACGGCCCTTTGGACTCGGGAGCTAGTGTGATCAGCAGCAGACAATGTAAGTACAGCAGGGCCCGTGACAAGTTCGATGAGGCATTGCGCGGAATTGCTTTGCGTGGGCGAGGCTAGGACATGGCCGTCTGCGTCAATGAGGGAGGGGGGCGTCCGAGGGGGGCGACGTGCTCTCAGACACGAGGCGGTGGATGATGCAAAAAGTGGACAACGCATCACGCCGGGTGCACCAATTGCAGCGGGCAGCGAGGGCAGGCGGCGGGGAAAATTCAGACGGCCGGGGGTTGGGTGTGCTGGCGACTAGCAAGTACAGTAGTAGCAGTAGCAGTAGCAGTAGCAGTAGCAGCAGAGCAGCGATGCGAAACGGAGGCACTGGTGGGCTGCAGGGCGAGCGAGCAGGAGGGAGAGGGATAGGGCACAGGGCGTTGTGGCAGGCCGCTTGGCGCGACAGGGGTTGCAGCGAGGCATGGCATGGACACAGGCGGTGGGATGCCATGGCATAGGCCTGATGGGCGGTTTATTTCGCTAGGCCCCAAACGAGCATCAACTGCCCTGTCTCGCCTCTCTCCTTTCCCGCCCGCCACCAGTGATAGCACTCTCGCGGCGGCCAAAAGCAGTCGCGGACATCTTGCGCCCGCCCGCCGTTTTCTTTTTTTTGCTTGCTACTTACATTTCCACACTCCGCGAGCCACCAAAAAGTAATCCGGTACTGGCCCCAAATAGTCCAGGTCCCTGCGTCTGCACTGTACCGCATCGCACCGCACCGCCCCAGGCCGCGTCGCGCGCCGCCCTCAGTGATTATCTCCCGGGCAGGGGCTCAAAGTAAATACTCCGGCACACCACCCACCCTCACACCACCCGAGAGGCCAGGCCGCCCGCCCTTCCTCACCATGCCTTTCTTCAAGAATGTCTTCAATTCAAAGGACAAGCAAAAGTCAAAGACGGCTCCCGAGCCCGCCGCTCCCCCCAAACCTCGCTGGGAAGAGTCATGGACGCGCAAAGAGGTGGCTCCAGAAGAGATCCAGGAGCTCGTCCATGTCTGCACACAGGAAATAAAGTCGAGGGGTAAGTCGACGCTGCGAATTGGCTCCTGTCCAGCCCCAACTGACCCGCACTCCAGCCCTGGACATGCCCTTCATGCTACTGCCCTTTCGCCCCACCTCAGACACAAGCGCCTCGCGCAACTTCATTCGCAACTTCTTCAAGGCTGCCTATGAAGAAACAGGCCAATATTCGGGCGAGCGCCTGGCACAAGAATTGCGTCTGACCGAGCCCTTGGTACACTACCCCACCACCTCCCCCTCCCCTCTCCCCCCCAAAGACAGTGCTCCGTACTGACCCATACAGACGCTCTGCAGTATTATCAAATGGTGCTGGAGCAGGTTGCCCGGCGGCGTAGTCACCTGGGACGCTTATGAGCTCTTCCGCATTGGCGAGTCTGGTGAGTTCTCGAACATAACCTCTCCTTCACCCTTCCTCGCTTGCTGACTCGATGCATCTAGATTCAAACTTTGCCCGACATTCTTTCGACACGTTTATCCCTATGAGCGTCGAGTCCGAGTCACGCAAGAGCATAATCTTCGACTTCTTTGACCTATTGTCTTCTGTGGCTGCCCGAGGCAAGACTAATGGCATGGGTGGTAGAAAGCTTTCTCGTCTTGCAGGCTGGTGGGCATTCGAGTTCCATGAAGATAACAAGGGTTTCGACGGAGGTTACCGCACATGGGAGAAGTAAGCGCGCAGGCTGCACTTGACCCCTCCAAAAAAGAAAGAAAGAATAAACTGACTCGTCTCTAGGGCTGCAGATGCAGCAAGTCATCTCTTCTTCGCCTATCTGCGATCGCTTTCACCAGACACAAATGTGGTCGGAGCCATATCCGCCCTACCACGGTCCCTTCAAGCCCTACTCTCCCAGACTGAATATCCTCCCCAGGTACCCACCCTGATGCAGACGCGCACGACCAAGGTGGTCATGATCGTAGACTCGGTTTCGCCTACGCCATTTGCCCTACTCCGCCGCGCAAAACACTTCGAGTACCGAGACGATGACCGAGCCTTGCAGAAGTTTTCAGAGTACGAGGATACAGTCAAGGCTCTGACTGATGAGTGTCGCAGAGTGCTCGAGTGCATTTCAACCGCCAACCAGTCTAACGTAGCAAGTTTGACAGACCCCACTACACCAGACCCCTCGTGGTCCCGCTTCGAGGACTTTGGATTCGCAGGCATCTTGGATAATCCCGGCACCACCAACGGATCCTCGCTAGGTGGCGGTCCAAGCGACTTTTCTACCTTTGGACCTGCTGCACGCACAAAGAATGCCGACTTTGGTCGCCCTACCACTCCTTCGTGGGCAGATTTCCTGTCTTCTGGGTTCGCAGACGAGAACAATAAATCTCCACCAACCACTCTCCTCATGCCGAACCAGAAGCTCCCGCCCCTGGGTGAACATCGTGTGCACAGCTCGCAATCCCACATGCGCAATGGCCTCAAGGAAGACGATCTTGATCCTGGTGAATTGGCTAGTATCACCAAATTCGAACTCGACGAAACGTTTTGGTGGGTATGGATGATCAGCTTGGCTTCTGAGGAGACCGCGGATCGCAAAGCCGCCTTCGGTCGATGCACATTGATCGAGACACGCATCCAAGGCGCAAAGTGGCTGGTCATGGAGGAGCAAGTCAAGGGTGCCTCGGATGGTCCTGAGGAAGGCGCGTACATTGTGGAGAAGAAATCAAAGTTCAGTTTCACAAAACGTGGGCGACTTGGTCGGCGCAAGTCAACCGGCAAGAAGCCATCTCTTAAGGAACCCTATAACCGCTCTACCAACGACACTCCCATGAGCAAGACTAGCATCGGACCAGACCAGCACGCGAGAATCCAGGCTGCAGCTGCAAAGTTGGCCCAAGGTGAGCGAGACGAGAAAGACGCAAGGGAACTCGCCCAGCGTCGAGGACGCCACGATGACACCACATCTGTCAAGACAAACAGCGTACTGACCCTACAGCCGCACTTGGTTAACGAGGCCGGTCCAGCTATGAAATGGGACAAGAAATTTGGCGAGGCTGCGCTCGATCGCGACGCCCTCCGTGCACAGTACCTGGGTGATACTAGTGCTGGTAAAGGGTCAAAGAACAACTTGCACTTGACTGCCAACGGGCGCACGTCACCGATGCCTTCGAATGCATCGAACCGCGAACTGCCTCCTCTACCTAAGTCAGAGAAGGATCCCGACGAATCCGTCACGCCAGTGCCTTGGCCAGACTCGCCGATTCAGTCACCCCGTGCTCCGGTCAAGTCATACCAACCAGCATCTGCTCCAGAGAAGACATTGTCTCCCGAAGAGGTGCCTCTTCCTGATGACAAGTCGGCACAGGCATCTACGACTCCCAGCCAGCATCCTGCTCTGAGGAAAGCAGTAGCCTCCCAACCTAAAGATCGTGTCAGTGAGGACAAGGGGGCCGTGCCTGAAAAGAAGCACTCGCCGGCCAAGCTCAAGAAGAAGGAAGGAGGCTTCCGAAAGCTGTTTGGTAGGAAGAAGACGGAGACACCAGCAGCTGGCCAGCCCGCGGATGACTCTTACTTCCCACCGGATGCTGTTCGTAGCGAGTCTCGAGTTGATGACCGCCAAGCTAGCGCACGAGTGCCATCTCCAACATACACTGATGAACAGCCCGAGCCTGTACGCGCTCCGTCACCAAAGTTTGATCCTAGCCCTGCCGACTCGTCTACCGGCATACCCGAGCCCCATTCATCTGCTGAACCTATCCCTGGCGGCCCTGCTACTCAGCAAGAAATTGACAATGCCTTTTCTCGTTTTGACCAAGGCCCAATGGAAGAGATGCCTGCTTTCGTTCCTGATGATAGCGATGAAGATGCCGCTGTGGCTCCATCTGTTCCCCGACGACCAGTTCAACAGGCCAACCCAAGGACACCAACTCAGCGTGCACCACATGAAGCGGATGACGTGTCGGAGGAATCTGTGGATTTTGCCAAGCAGCAGTCACCATCGCACGACCGATGGGCGCAGATCAGGAAGAATGCGGCAGACCGTGCAGCTAGACTGAGCGAGGAGCAGGTTCGCCGTAGCCGCAGTCAGAGCCAGAGCCAGCGGACTGATGAAGGCGAGACAAGCGGCGAGGAGACGATTGAGAGCCGTGTTGCGCGCATCAAGGCACGTGTAGCTGAGCTGACTGGCAATGTTGACGGTCAGCCAGTTGCAACTGGGCCTGGCGCAGGCAGACAGTGGTAGATTGTGCAATGGTAAGGGCAAGGCTTCTTTTGTTGGCTGTTGTGAGAGTGTGGGGACTAACACGAGAGAGCAGATTCCTTGCAAGCATTACAAGACCGCCCGTCTGAATTTCCAAGCGTACCAAAGAGCTCGATACCCTTTTTATCCCGATTTTGCGGCTGTTTTCCTCCGGTTATACCTATTTTTTTTTGTAACGACAATTGGCCCCCAAACTTGCTTTCCCTCTGCCGCTCTCTGCCTCTCTGTGTGTGTTATTCGCAACAGGCTGTAATAATCAGTTATCAACCACTCTCAAACACTGAGACATATAAGATGGAGAAGTAGAGTTCTAGTTGTCTGTTTTTTTTGTTCTTGATCTTTTTCTTTTCTTTCTTTCTCCTTTTTTTTTCTTCGTTTGTTCGTTAAAGATACCTTGGGAGGGAATGTACATTGGTGTCTATATACATATGTTCTAGTGCTCTCTCTCTCTCTCATTCCCCTTTCTCCCCTCTGCCGTGGTCGTCGTTTGTGTGGTGATTACGTTTGTGGGGGAATAAGAAGGGGCAGTGATGGTTGGGGAGGTGTATGGAGTGGAGTGGGGGTGGGAAAAACGAGGAAATTTTAATGCAGATGCGAGATTTTGTGTTTTTGTACGTGCGTGCGTGCGTGCGTATGCATGGGTGTTTATATTTTTTGTTTTGAATCTTCTTTTCGTTTTGTTTTGCTATCCAAGTGAAGTGAGAAGGACGGGTGGTTTTGATGTGTGCGTGTGTGGATGTTTTTTTGTGCGCTTGGGTGACTTTTTGTGATTTGAAAGCTCGAATTAATAATTTTTTTTTTGCCAAAGTTTACATACGTATTCACTTTTCCTACTTTGTCCCTTTTATTTCTCTGATTTTTGCTAATTCATATGGTCTATGCTTTTTGTTACCACCTCTTTCCTCCCCCCCCCCGCCCCCTTCATTCCCCCTTCAGAGATGTGGGCTCATGATATGGGACTCGTACGATATAACTATATCTAATTTCCAGCCGCGAACAGAATATGATAATGGGTTCGTTTTTTGTTGTTATTGGGGGGTTAATTTCCAAAAAACATATAAGTCAGGCTATAATATCGCAGGTATATACGAATACGAAAACTTAACTTTGCTTGAGGGGGTAATATGGCGTCATGATATTCCAAAGTTTCCACACCCCCTGGTTTTTTGTTGGTCTTATGTTTTTTTTTCAATACGAACATTGGATGCAGACCCGGATGTGTGCGGATATGTTGGTAAGAAAAATGTGAGAGAGAGAGAGAAGGGAGAGAGAAGGGAGAGAGAAGAGGATACGAGGTGTATGCTAGGGTTTCAGGTATATTGTGGCGTTGAGCGATGGGTGAAGTAGTACTATACAAGAGAGTGTTAAGATGGAGTAAGCGCCGACGGAGAGAGTGTGGAGTGATGATACTGGAAGTAGTGGATATTGTTGTTGTGGTTGCTGTTAAGAAAAGAAGGGACGCAATTAGTTCTGCAGGTTGCATGTGGCATGGGTTTCCCAGGAATAGCTGTGTGCATGCAAGGTAGTTCATCTAACATGTAGCTTGTGCGGTTAAGTTGGAAGTTGTGAGAGACAAGGGGGGATTTGTTCGGATCGGGTTATTTGGTGGTGGGGAACAACATGATGTGTGGGTATGTACCTGCATATGATGTGCTGCTGGAGTTGTGCAGTTGACCAGTAGGGAAATAAAGAGGAAGTTGGTCTTGGGACATGTGTGACTAAGAATAGAAGGCGAGAAGGGTACCTGCACTTGAGATGCGTGGGGTCGCTTTTGTGAACGTGACCATGCTGGTTGCCTAGGAGCGATATCATGTTGCTGGATGCCTCAATTAGAAGAATCAGACAAGCAGCATCCAACTGTACCGCTAGACGACTGCATGGATACGGCGCGGGTGGTGTTCGTGTCGGCGGATCTTCTCTAATCACGGACTACGGCCCCGCAGGTGGGGTATACGAAGGGGCAAAGCAGCAGCTAGCAGAGGCAAAGCGAAGACAATGCGAAGGAAGCGGGCGGGCGGCTATGCAGGTGAGATGAGTAATGGCAGCTGGGGAACGAGAGGGGTTTGGTGGGCAGAGAAGGCGTGAAGGAAAAGAGAGGGTCCAAGGATGGGGTGGTTGATGGGCAAGTGTGGGTGAGGAGGCAGTTGCGGTCGAGGTGCGTCATTGGAGTGGATTTTGGGACATGCAGGCTGCTAAAAATATCGCGTTTGGGGGGCGTGATGCGCGCTAGGAAGCGCGGTGCTGCGAGCCCTAATCCAACATCACAGCTACGTGGACTGGGCAGGAATGGGGAGCGAAAAGGTGGTTGTTTGGGCGTGATGTCACGATGCAGGCGCGGCGTGCACAAATGGCTCCATGTCGCAGAGAAAGGACAAGCAAGTAAGTAGCGACGAGGACAATGCGGCTCTGTGTGAGGAGCAAGCAGTGCCGCACAAGGCGGATAGGTCAGTGGTATTATGAAGGGGGATGAATTAGGCCGCAGTTTCAGAAGGGGGAATTCCCCGCCTCCGACGGCGACGGGAGTTAGTACTAGAGATGGGATGCTTCGCCATGTGTTGCAATTGAGACGAGGCTTGGCAAAGGGCGCAATGCAGCAGCAGCGCGCTCTGGGCCGGCGTGTGGCAGGGCCTGGTTGATTTCAGGACGTGTTGCACGGGTCGAGGCAGACATGGGCGACATGGGCGACATGGGGTGAGGTGTGCAGGCACAAGCACAAGCGCCGAGGGAGCTGTGATGGATCTGACAGCCAGGCAGCCAGGCAGGCAGTCTCTGCTGCAGTCCGAGTCGAGGGCTCGCGACAGCAAGTATGTGTGCTGCTCCTAGTAGTCTTGCGATACATATGTCCTTAAAATAACTCTGGAGGGCTAGAGGGCGAGGGCGGAAGATTGACACGGCGGCGGCGCGGCCAATGGGGGAGTGGGTGATGGGTGGGCCGGTCGAGCCAAAGCAGGCAAATAGGCCGTAAGCGGGCATTTTAGCGACGGCCATGGCCTGGTGAGCGCAGACGCCAGGCTTCTAAATATAGGGGCGCCCGCCCGCTCCATCGTCGCTCTCTCCAAACCACATTTCGCCCAGCCCAGAGCCTCAGCAACGCCGCGCCTACATACTGCTGCAACTCCCCCCCATCAACCCCCCCCCTCTGCGCTGCACCCCCAGCCCATATAGCCCTCGGGTCGCCGAGACGATCCGCCTCGCCCACAGCGCCGACTTTGGCCGCCCGCCCGTCCTCTGCTGCTGAAACACTGGCCGTGAGCGTGCCGCGCAAGCTACTAGTACCACCTCGATTCTTTTGTGCTCCACGACCCTTTGCTAGCCCACCTCCCCGTCGCTCCATGCGCTTTGACGTCTAGCATCCTCCATCCACCATGGGCCGCAGAAAGATTGAGATCAAGGCCATCAAGGACGACCGCAACCGCTCTGTGTAAGTCGACTCGACTCCATTTTCCCTTGCTCCCATCGCCTTCCATCGCGCCCCATCGCGCCCATTGCTACCCTCGCAGAGCTGACCACCCCCAGCACCTTCCTCAAGCGCAAGGGCGGCCTGTTCAAAAAGGCCCACGAGCTCTCCGTCCTCTGCTCCGTCGACGTGGCAGTCATCATCTTCGGCCACAACAAGAAGCTGTACGAGTTCTCGTCGGGCGACATCAACGAGACCATTGGCCGTTACCAATACGTAGGCATTCCCCCATTGGCCCCGGATAGAGAGTCGCGCTAAAACGGCATGGCACTGACAGGTTACCCAGTATGGCGGCGCACACGAGCACAAGGGCCCCGAGGACTTCATGGGCAAGAAGGACGGCGACGACGACGACGATGACGACGAAGACGCTCCCCTTCCCCAAGACTCGCACACGCCTCCCGACCACCCCATGATGCCCCATCACATGCAGCATTCGCAGTTCCAGCACATCCGACACGCTGCCCCCTCCATGTCGCCTCCCATTGGAAATGGCGCCTTCCAGCAACGCGGCCCTTCGCCCCAGCCTCCCCACCATCTGTCGCGACCCAACTCAAGGGTCGGACACATACGCCGCCCCAGTTCAAACCTCGCTCCGCCCCAGCCCTACCCTTCGCAACCACCGGCGCCTCCCAACAACTATGCCTATATGCCAAATCCGCCTTTCTACAACCCCCAGCCAGCTCCGCAGATGGCCCCGAAGCCCCAGCCCACTCCACCAGCCTCACAGTATCAATTCTCGCATCCAATGCCTGCGCACCCCCAGGTTCAGTACATGCAACAGGAGCAACAACGCCGGCAATCTATGCCGCCCACCTTCCAGCAGCAACAGCAGCAGCAGCAGCAAGATCAACAGGCACAAGCGCAGGCACAGGCACAAGCACAGGCGCAGGCACAAGCGCAGGCTCAGGCTCAGGCACAGGCACAGGCACAACAACAACAGCAGCAGCAACAGCAACAGCAACAACAACAGCCCCCGCCGCCTCCACCGCCTCAGCCCCCGCAGCCACAGCAGGAACGCCCAGAACAACCCACCATCATCGTCCCATCTCCACCTCAACAAAACAACTTTCAGAGCCCCCCTCTTCCCCAGCCAAAACCCCTGCATGCATCTGCCAGACACAGCATTTTCACTCCAATCGACGACAGCCAGTCTATGCTAGCAGCGCATTGGGGTAGTAGCAGCAACAACAATGTCAACGCACAACGCAACGAAGCCCCATTTATCAAACAGGAAAACCGAGCCCAGTCTATTGACGTTGCTACCATACACCGACCGCAGCCGGATGGAGAGCCAAAACCTCAGCCGCAGCCCCCGCAAGCCCAGCCACCACCGCAACGAACACAGTCTACATCTTCAGTGCCCATTATTCCCCCACCATCTCGCACAAACAGTCTACGTATGGGTGAGAGCAAGCCAAGATTAAGGGTCCAAATTCCAAGTGAACACTCGGATGCTGGCAGCGCAACTGCCGACTCATCGCCCAAGGATTCTGGCACAACTGGCGCAACACCAGGACGAAGCACCGACGCATCGCATTCTTCAGGTGTTGTCCTTCCTCCGCCTTCGCCGAGCGCCAATTCGTTGCTCAGTGCTGGTGCAACAGGCCCGCCAAACCCATTCGCTCGTCCCCCACCACCGTCAAACAGCAACTCATACGGGAGAAGCAATGACATGGAAACCCCAATCTCGGCACTCCCCAGCCGATTTGTGGAGAATGGCCTTCTTCCTTCTCCATCAAGCTTTTACCCTGAATGGGGTTTTGGCCGCGATTCCAACATGCTGCCGAGTCCCTTGACCTTTCAGACTCCAGTAGCTCCAAACGGCCCTAGCTTTGCGCGGGATGACTCTGCAGAGCGCAAGCGAAAGACATCGGATCAGGGGTCGGATGACGGCAACCAGAAGCGGGTCAAGACGTGATGGGAGCAACGAGTGCGGAACCCTTTTTTTCTTATGCACGGCCACTTGGCTCCGGTCGTCTGTAATTGTACAAGCGTATCTTGTTCGACCCGGCTGTTTCTCTTTTTTTTTTGCTTTTTGATCTTGGGCAAGCTAGCCATGCTCGATGCATGCACCCCACATATTACTGGTATCCTGTTTGTTGTTGAATTTTGGGTGCAGGGGCGTTGGATACCCACGGCAGCTGTTGTTGTTATTGTTGTCTGCTATTCACTATCTCTTTTTACAATTTGATGACTGCGGGCGGGTATTTTCTCCACACACTAGCAATAGCATGACGAACGATGAGTAGTTGAGTAAGGTCAAAACTGTTTCTTCTTTGTACATACATAGTAATACAAATGACATGTTGGCCGAGTTTCTAGAAGCACCGAATCAGCACCATGCCGGAAAGTGGCGCGACGAAAGACCAGCTCGTATCAGGCCAGAAAGGCAACGAGTGCAGTGATTGGATGACTGAAGTCGCTGACTGAAGTTATTCTCGCGTGTGATGGTGAAGGTGGGCACGCAGCGTCATAGGGCCAAGCCGGTGCCCCGCTACGCTTGCCGCTGCGGCTGCGCCTCTACCCAAGGCACCCTCGCTGTAGCTGCCAGCCGCAAATGGGCTGTGAAGGAAACCCAAGATTGGGCTTTGACTGTTTGAATCTGCATAGTTTCTTTGACGGCGGCGTCCTCGTCTACCGGTGCGTCCCCTTGCTGGCATCTTCCTCGCAACTGAACTCTCCCCCTGTCCACCTGACGGCTGTTTGCGATCGCCGAGCACCTGAAGCTTGGTGTCACATTCATATATCAGCCCTCGGCCTTGCCAACAACTTGCTCTCACCCCTCCAAACGCCCACGACCAATTCAATCACAACATGGCGTATAACAAAGGCTTCAACCCAGACAGGTTGCCCATGCATGCTGAGCCCGAACAGGTCCGTCTTTGTTCAACTTGCAATACTACTACAGGTGCAAAACTGACGTAGCTCAGGCTGCCGCTATGATGTCGCAAAATGCTACCACAGCCTCACGCCCACCGCGCACAAGCTCTGCGCGCCCTGACTACAACAAGCCTCCACCACCTGTTCCCAACCAGCGATACGATACACGTCCAGACGACCGCTATGGCGGAGGAGGTGGTCGCGGTGCAGGAGGAGGTGGAGGAGGAGGATACGACAGCCGACCCCCGCCAGGCGCATACAACGATGCGCGCTATGACAATCGTTATGATTCGCGACAAGACAATAGAATGGGCCTTGGATCGCCTCCACCAGCAAACTATGGTCAAGGACCGCCACCACAGGGCTATCATGGAAGACCTCAGCTTGCGCAGCAGTCAAGACCCCCACCAACGCCGGCGCCCGCCCCACCAAGAGATGGAAATGATCGCGAGGCCCTGTGGAGACTGTTTGGCGCTGTGGACAAAGACAGTATGCCATGTTTACATTTGGTCAAATTGACAAGTAACTAACCATTGCGACAGGAAGTGGTGAGCTTACAGAAGCTGAGCTGCGAACTGCCCTTGTAAACGGTGACTGGACGCCTTTCGACCCCCATACTGTACGCATGATGATTCGAATGTTTGACACCAACAAATCCGGCACAGTCAATTTTGACGAGTTCTGGTATGCCATTCATTGCCTCCCACTTTCCATACCCATGACGAGATTCACATACTAATGATCTCTTTTTCACTCGTACAGTGGCCTCTGGGGTTTCCTCTCTGCCTGGCGCGCTCTTTTCGACCGCTTCGACCAGGACCATAGCGGCAGCATATCATATGCTGAATTTAACGAAGCCCTGATCGCCTTTGGATACCGTCTTTCCCAGCAATTCGTCACTCTGCTCTACCGCACATATGACCGCGACGGCCGCAATGCACTCAGTTTCGACTTGTTCGTCCAGGCATGTATTAGTCTGAAGAGAATGACGGATGTTTTTAAGAAGTATGATGAGGATCGCGACGGTTATATCACGTTGAGCTTGTAAGTGGAACTTGGTTTGGGAGATGCAACCCCCTCTCCGTTCATGATTTCGGTGAATAAGTTTTGCTAACAAGTACATTTTCTGTGTCTGCAGCGAGGAGTTTCTCACAGGTGCGCAAGCTTTGTTCCTCTTCAACTCGATTTCGGCCTCCACTGATACCGGTCTTTACTAGAAATCATCCGCCAGCGATGAGCTAGCGCCACAGGACCAAGCACGCGACTCGATAATCGCGCACATTTGCTATATATGAGACAAAGTTACTCATATCTATGACCTGAGCACTAGCTTTGCATAAAATCTAACATGGCGGTCTACATGTACCCCTGGTAATTTTGGCTTGGCAGAGAAATGGATATACTTAGGGCAGCTGTTGATTTACCTTGGAAGAGAGAAGAGCGAGGGAAGCAACATGTTAATGGGTATATAGTAAACGCATGTAGTAGTACGCTGGGTGATATCTGGGTAGGGATATGTGGTTGTGGTGTTGATTGGGTGGACGAAACTCCCTCGTCAACTTGATAGCAGACAGCAAACCACATTGCTAAAGGTAAATGAATGTAGATACCCGTTTAGTAGTTTTTTTCTTTTCGCATTTTTGTCATGTTTTTTGCATTGAATGAGTTGAATTTCGAATACAAACCTTCACATTTAGTAAGCTTTTCATTATACGCAATCTCTTCTTGCCCCTTCATATCTCGCCCTACTAACCTAATACTGAATTCCCGCACCTCCACCACTTTCAGTCATACATTTCCCTCCCTTGCCGCCCCTCCTCCCCCCCCCAGACCCCCAGACCCCAACATCATGATAATAACAATATGTTCCCCCACACTATTACTGCGGCCTAATACCACTTATCGCCATGTCCGATTTGTACATGAGAATATCAAGATCGTAGTCATCATCTTCGTATACTGATGTGGGTATAGTTAGAAACACTGCTTTTCTTTTTGTTTGAATTTTTTTTTGGGGGGGGAGTTGTGAGGATGCGAGGACGATATGGAATGGGAATGTTTTACATGGTTTTTTTGCCCAGGCATGGTTTGTGATTGGATTGGTGGCTGGATTGTAAATCGACTTTGCGAAACTGGTTAGTTGACATTTGCACACAAATGGTCTTTTTTTTTGGGGGGGTGAAGCGATGGATATGTAACGTGCACACGTATTCAGATACTAACGGCGTGGTCTCTATGGATGGTACAATTGTGAATGGAGTGTGTTATCGTAGATATTGATCCCTCCTGCAAACTTTCTTTCCACTCCGATGGAACATCGGAGTGAAACCGATATTTACCATAATCTCATGTTTGAGGAAGAAGAAGAAGAAGAAGAAGAAGCTGATGCTGAAACAGCGTCGACACTAAGCTCACATATCTGGCGTTGATGCACTGTCGTTTTGCGAAAGACAACGCCGATTCGATATATGCGCCCTTCCTGACTCTGAATCGTGACATCTTCATTGTCGCTTCGTGTGGCGTTACGCTGGAGACGGAGGAAAAAGCCATGCCTATCAGCATCTGAAAACGTCGCTCCTCTCATTACGATAACGCAGCTAGTTGCAATACACAAGAAAATGGTAAAGGTAGAGGAATGAGAATTCAATGGCGCTTCAAAGCACAACTCAGTCATTTGAATGGACGAGAGAGAGTCTTCGACCCTAAGGACCATTGTATCCGGATCCCATATAGACTTGTGTTCGTGCACCCATCTACCGCTAAACGATGCGGTCCGATGTGTTTGATTTACCATTTGATATCCCATGTCCCACAGAGTTTCCGATGCTTCGACGACGATGTCTACATGGCCCCACCAGTATGAGTGTAAGTCGTAACCCTCACTGGGTTCTCGTATGGTGATTGTTTGATCAGCTGCCTTTACAGCATGTCTTGCACTCAAAAGCACTGTAGTGTATTCAACCGGTTTACCAGAAGACCAACGGACTCGGACACTATCACGGCTAATTACCGTCGAATGCTCAATGTTGTCTGCATTTGCGTGGATGAAAATGCCCAGGAATTGCCTTTCTTCACCTACTGAGCAGCCAAGCAGTCCAACCCAGTACGAATATTTAGCAAAACCATACTGGGATACATACAGACTTGGTAATTGTATAGTTAACCCGAGGGTTGTTAGAGTAGGCGAAGTGATTGGGTTTATAGCGTATTCCAAATCGCCGCAATCGGTGAAGTCCTTGGGCGATTTTGCCAGTATATCAAGACTAGCATTCTCGTATATTATCGAGTGCTTGAAATATTTGAACAGAGGTTCTGTTTGACGCTTGATGTCAAGCCGCGGCCCCCAAGCAAGTATTGAATCGTCATTCACTCTTCGAATAATCTCTTCTTGCAGGCGACGAAAGGCCCGGTCACCTTCCCCGTACAGCAGCGGCAGGTTGATGTTGAAAATTCCCAATAGACAGTAAGCCATGTCTTCTGTACGGGTCGTCTCTCTTGTTGAGGCCCACGACATTCTCTTCGCAACGCAGTGATCACCAAACATACCGCCATTAGCATGACATCTGGCCCTTGTCCCCTTCAAAGCGGTCACATCTATTCCCGTTATTTCGGATATCAATTTCGAATGGCCAGACTTTCGGCCTAACCAGTGCCACTCGCAGTTGTAGAATTCAACGTCTCTCGGTGCCAAGAGTTCTTGTAGCGTCCAGCCTCTGGTAAACCATCTACTTTTGCGAAACTGTTCACCCATCCCTTCTTCCAGGACATCTGAGAGATATGCATAGCAGTAAATTGCGTCCCTGTACCAAGCAAACATGGAGTTGATAGCCTCGGAAAGCTCTGAGCTGGATCTCTTATCAATGCAGCAGGTATCAACCCATGCATAGTTGAGCTTATCACGGATTGCTTGTTGGCAGGTAAACTCAATCTTTCTGTATCCTGCTCGGGCTTGCGTCGCTGGTGTAGAGAGAGGGAGGTCAAGGAATGTCACCTCGTCATTGCTCCAGGTGTGTGATAGGATGGCGTAAGGCGGAATATTGCTGCCGAAGAACTCTTCGAGCTCAAGGGTTAAGCAGTTTATGAGACGCATTGTGGGAAATCTGTTGTTGTGATTGTTGAAGTTCTGAGTGTAATGCAAGGCAACAGCAGCGGGGTGTTCGTAAAGAAGGCTGGAAGGCTGAAGGCTTGCTCGGCTAGCTCTAGCTTAGTAATGAACATCTCTACACTGTGAACACTAGTAGTTCACGATTGCGTTGATTGATATCGATGAGATTTTCTTCTCTTTGCCATCCTTGTTTCCCCACGTCCCTATATGCTCATCTCGCGTTCTGCATCACTCATGACATGGAAATAGGGTTCAACATATCAAATTCTACATAAATCTCCACCAGATCGTCTATGATGCAATCTGGTATCCGGGGGGTGGGTATATAACAAACAGAACAAACAAACAAAGGAAAAACGTTACACCTCAACCAGTCAATCGTAATACATGTTCGCATATCTCGGTATCCGTACACACGTTCAATTTGATTCTTCAAATCCAGGCATTCGTTTCATCCAGCGCGCTCTCTACGCGTTGTGGTATTTTCTTTTGTTTGGTGGATACTCTTAGATGACCGACTTCCTGGGGGTGTGCGAACGGCGCTCTCTCCAGCTAAAGCAGAGAGCTACGAACCAAGTAAGGACAGCAAGGAGCATGAGGCCAGTTGCAGCCCATGTCAAGGCGAGAAACTTGCCACCATAGTGCGATTCAAGGCCGATTTGGTTTCCGTGTTCGTTGACGACGTCGTTACCTTTGATCATGACAGCAGTGACGAGGGCGCTGGCGACGGAAATGGCTAAAAATGCCGAGAGACCAAGGCCGATGTTTAGAGCTGCACTCAGTCTTCCTGAAGTGAAGATGCCAACAAGGCTGGCGACGAGGGTCAAGAAGATGAGGCAGATTGCGATGACGTAGAGAACGAACATGGCTGCCATGACAGCATTCAACGCATCGATGCCCTTCTGGATGTCTTCTGGCCATTGGATGTCTCGTAGGGTGATGTCTATACCCGATCTGTTTAGGGCTTGTTGGATGATGTCGGTTGGATTGAACTTGTACATGGCCTTGTTTTTGGAGCATTCGGTAACGTTTTTGCTAATGTCGTCTTGCTTCAGGGTCGCATTAGCCACCTCGTCGGGTGTGTACTGTCCCTGGCAATAGTTCAGCATGTGTGCTGAGTACCAGTCCTCGATGCCAGCGCGCTCGCGGAACTCGTCTATCTTCTCATTGATTTCATCGGTGATTGTATTGGTGATGGAGTCTGGGATGAGATCGATGATATTAGACAGGGTGGAGTCGTCGGAGTTTGAGACTCTGCTGACGAGATTTTGTCCAATGGCCGAGGTGTTGAGTGTGAGGAGCGAGTAGTCTTCCATGAAACCCTTCTTATGGCCTGCAAAGAGACAGAGGAACGAGAGAATCAGGGCTGCAGTACAGCATAAGACGGGTACAAGAGCGATGAAGCGCATTGTTGCGAGTTGTTTGTTGGTGTATTGCAGTGGCAATGAGTGCTAGTGAGCGACAGTGTTGAAAGAGTACGTGAACAAGGGTGGCGTGAGGACGCGCGGGCAAGAGCGACTGAAGGACTTTGTTGTCCACAAACAGCGGCGAAAGGCACAAAGTACTGCACTTATAGGCGGGCATGCCCACCCAAAGCCTGGAATGCGACGGTAATGAGTCTGGGACCCGCACGTCACTGGCGCAGGGTCTCATCGTGGAAGCAGCCGAGCAGGCAGCCAGTCAAATAACGGCTCAGCCATAAGATCAACGTCTTGGGCGACGGATCTGACTGGTTTTAGCACACCGACACGACGTTGACGTGGTTCTGGGCGGCTGTTGTTGCGGGCCCTGGGCCGATGACGTAGACAGTACCGCTAAGCGAAGCTGTCAAGCAGGGGCGAGAAGCAGGAATGACTGACAGGACAAGATGCAAATTGACCGGTTGGGCAACAATAGGAGCGAGAGAGAAAAAAAAGACAATCTTCACCGCCGTATCACGCCGGCGTGGGTAGGTCTTGTACCGGCAACAAATGCGCCACGTTGAGGTGGGCTGCACAGCCACTCTGGTGCGTAGTGTAGGTACGTAGGCCCATGTGTACCTGTGAGTTGGCCAGTCTGCGGCGCTACAAGCATTACCCAGATGGAACGTGAAGCACGTGTGTGTGTGCGCAGCACCAGGGGGGGAATGTTTTTGTAGACTAGTATTTCGTCTATGGGTTTTGCTATTTGAGTCTATTGCTCCTTGGCCCTAAGTTTGTGCTAATTTGTGGGGCATCGTCTATGATGCCAAACATGCAGGTTGTTGTTTTCGCGAGTGGAGCAACCAGTACTTCCCAAGTTGATGTTCTTTGCAGGGTGTAATGATACCAAGTGTGGATGATAGGGTCAAGGGACTGTGTACCGCGTATGGCGACTGAGGGTCCACCGGCTCGGCAGCAGCCGAGTCTTACGAGGGAGACTTTTTTGAGTTTTTTGGTGGTTGTGGCGGTGTTGCTGACGATGATGAAGATGCGCGAGCGCTGATGCCGTCTGTGAATGGCGAGTATGGCGCGGCTACTGAATGGGGCGGTGCGCGGTGTCCGGCCTTTGTGCGTGGGGGCTCTGCCGAACCCGGCCACCTCTTTTGCTCTTCATGCATCTTGTCAAGTGGTTCGCCGACGATGTGGTACTTGTCCCAGTTGATGGGGGGACATCGCACAACGTTTTGCGGCTGTGGAATGGGAGGGAACCTTGGGGCACTGGACTCTGTGTCCATGCGTGTCGAGTCCCTGGGAGCGTCCGGATTGCTGGCGCCTTGGTCATGGCCCAGGCCAGATAGGGTGGGCGTAAGAATGTCCTGATACGAGTGCGACTGCTGGGCTCGCTGTTGGTGGAGCGAGCGGGCAAAGGCCTGTGGGTCGGCTATGGCGGCGGCCTTGAGGTCCTCGAGGGCCTTGAGGTCGCGCTTACTCTTCTCGCGCTGCAGCTGCAGGAGCGATATGGCGGAGCGCAGGGCAATGGCATCGGGATTGTCGGTCTCATCGATGGCGACCGAGGGCGGCTGTGGTGTGAAGGTGGCCGTGGGCGGAGGGGCAGGGCGGGGTCGAGGTTCGCTGCGCTCCACCGGAGCTAGCTGGGCAACCGCTTGTGTGGGCGTCAGAGGCGACACGGGGGGGCGGTCTGGGGTGGGAGACTTTGAGCGGTTGGCCGAGTGGTGGGAGCGCGTCGAGGCATCGCTGGACGAGGCCGGGCGGGTGCTTGTGTCGACCAGGAGCGCTGGCATGGCGGCGTGGAGGGAGAAGGACTCAGACTCGTGGCACTGGGGCCGGAGCGTGCTGAAGGTCAGAGCGCGTGTGGTGTCTGGGCTGGGCCTAGGGGTGTTTGTGCTAAATCTCCGAGAGATGCTTCCACTTCCACTTCCACTTTCACTTTCGTCGCGTGTGGGCGGCGGCGGCGGCGGCGATTAGATGCAGACACAGTGTCGACTCGTGGCCCGGCCGGCCATGGCACTTGTGATTTGCTGTGCGGACTTGTAGTGTGCCAGACTGCCCATCACACACACGCACACGTCTTCGCCGTTTGCTGCCTTGTCCACGGAGCGCTCTGAGGAAGAAGCCGTCGGGGCCAGTCAGCGGGGCAGAATTTCCTGTGGCCAAGGGTTGGTCGGGTGTACGGGTGTTACGGGTGTGGGTGTGGGTGGGTGCACCCAAGCACGAGGCGATCTCGTCTATCGCCCTCTCTGCAGCACGCCATGTTGCTCTGTGTCCTGTCGAGCAGTTAGTAGTCTACTCGGTGCGTCCATGTCGACCCAGGGCACAAGCTCTCTGCATCTACTCCTACCAGCTATGCATGTGTGGTTGTATGTGACCATGTCTCTGTTTGGACATGGTATGCATCGACGCAGCCAAAAGTGACGTGCACCCGCGGTGCTGTAAGTATACGAGACGAGATGAAATCAGTCCATCAGTACTTAGGCATGGGCCGTGCATGCACCGTTGCAAGCCCCGAACGCAGGTTGCTTCGGGTGTTCCCAGCATCTGCAGACGCCTCTGTCATGTCCATGGCCTTCACCGTGCCGTCTGGCGTCAGGCCGAATGAATTGCGGGTTTGCCTGTCGCTCAGCCGACATCAGCGGCCCGGGGTGATGGCAGGGCGTAGCGAGAGACAGCAGAAGGCTGGACCTAACTGAGAGAAGCTTTTGCAGCTGGCGCCCACTAAGAGCCACTGGGGCAAGGTTTGCAGACGGCGAGCGAAAAAGCCACAGGAAAAATTACCTGGCAGGCCGACCAATGGCCGGGGCTGGAGGTTGGGCGCGACTAGTAAGGAGATGGAGAGTAAGTATGTATACTTTTTACTAAGTATAGTAAGCATGTATGCGTGTACACTACTGACATCCATTCACACGTAGGTAGTATGCAGCCTGTATACATGGCCGAAGGGAAAAAAAAAGGCCGTCGTTGCACCTGGCCCCTATGGCCAGCCAGCCAGCCAGCCAGCCAGCCAGCCGTGCCTGCCTGCTCTCCCACGAGCGCCTGCCTCATTCTCCCCAGCAGCAGCAGCAGCAGCAGCGGGGGTCCCACGACTTCCTCAATGTCTCCACTCGGCTTCATAACTTGCACAATGCCATTACCCACACCCTCTCCTATCCTCAACCCCCGACTCGCGACTATCCGCTGTCTACACACTCGACTACCGGCGCCTGCGTGACGTGCGCCCCGCCCATGAAACAGCCTATCCAATTAAACCCCGCCCGCCCTGGCTCCACTCGCCGCTAAGCCCTGCATGGACGCCGTACCGAAATCACAGTCGTTAGCCATGCCCCCGGCGCGCATACCCAGGCTGAGGTACAGAAACCCGTTGCCGTCCGCCAGCCTTCCAAAGTCTTTCCATGGCTCTGGGCCCCACCCTGCCTATTCTACTCAAGAGCCGCCCGTCGCCCCGGATCCAAACTCCAACCTCCCATCCACCCTCGCTCCCTCTCCCTCCCAGCCCGCCCTCGTGACGTCATCCAGTCTGGCTTCCCTACACTCGAGCACTTCTTCTTCTGGAAATGACTCCAAGTCATCCAAGAAGAAGAAGAAGACCAGCTCCGTCCTCGGCTTCCTCTCGTTAAAAGAGCCTTCACAGGCCGCCCTGGACCAGATTGTCCAACAACAGCGCAAGCAGAACAGTGGCTCATCGACTCCCCCCTCTGCCACCTATCACGCCAGCCAGAAGCTTCCTCCTCATGTCCCCAAGGTCAACTCCAAATGGGACGGCGTTCCCGGGTCCGTCAAGCAGAGACATTCGCCAACATCCAACCCGTCAATAAAGGACAACAGAAGCAGCGTCTCATCCAAGAGCTCCTTTGGCTCCCATCTCAAAACCAGGCAATGGAACCATTCAGACCTCTCCATCATGACCGATGGCACACGTAACCCGCCAAACTCCATTGCCTCGGTCTCCGTCTCCAACCTGCCTCGTCATGAGACAGCCACGGGTCTTGGCTCTTCGCCTTCCACTGCTACATTTCCCAACGCCAGTCCCTACCTCGCAGATGGTCCACTCACGCCGACTTCATTACACTCACCATCTTTCAGCACGCAAATGGCCGATCGATCCAATTTTCAGTCAACGACAAACAGGCCTTTGGATTCACCTTCTGGTAGCCGTCCGAGCATGGATGGATCCATTCACTCGCGACCACACTCTCCTGCCTCTTCCACCACATCAGCAGATACCATCACAATGGATACGGCAGATACCATCTTCAGAAAAATGAACGATCGCCCAAGTCAAGGTACCCTGGGTAGAGAAGCGCCTGTCGCCGAACTACAGGATCGATCCAAACCAGACATCGTGCCAGAATCCCATGATTTTCTCTTCCAACCACAGCCACCGCCGCCACCCGCCATCAACACGCGAAGCATCGATCTTTCTGTGGCATACAGTCGTTCCTCGGACGAATTCATCCCTCCGTATTCCCCAGTGCGGCCTGTCCAGAATTTCAGTCGACCCACTGCCCCCGCTGCTCCCGCTGCCCCCACAGGCCCGCCACCAGTTCAACGCAATACGTTCATGGCACCTTACAGAAGACCACCCCAGGCGCCTGCACTACCCACTTTGTACGAATCTTCATTAGCCAGCACCGATGAATCTGAAGATGACGATGACAATGGCGATGCTCGTTCGATTGCCCCCTCGACCATTGCTCCTTCCGAACTCTCTCTCCACTGGTACGAGTCTCCTCGTGAGCGTCTCGGACTAGGTAGGCGTCTTCAAATCAACGACGTCTTGCCCTGGGATGAGCAGAGAGGTGGAAAGGGTAAGCCTAAGAAAAGTCGGCTGTTGGTGTTTGGAAGAAGCTCCTCCAAATGATATGCTTTGCAGGCAAAGCATGCCCTCTAACGCATGACCCACGGGAAACATCCCCCTGTATCCGGCCCTCGCCCAATTCTTTTACTCAGCGACTCGTTTCTTAGTACTTCTCTTCCCCCCCAAGTTTTTTTCTGCACTTCGCAGCACGGCACACGCTTGTTCACTCCATCTACTTTTACGTACAGTGACTACAAAGAGGTCATTTGCTTTCCCATCACGATACCCATCTCATGAACACCTTCCGTTCTACTTTTATGGCTTTTATTAGAATGTGCTACTTTACTTAGCTATCCCCTACGAATTCATTCCAGCGTTTCTATTTCGTGTAGCTATAGAGTAACTTGACCAACTAATTCTAATTACTAAACAACGCATTGTATCTCTTCTTTTATAATTACGTGATGAAATGCGATCCTATTGATGTGCTAAATTCAAAAAAAAATTGGTAAGAAAGCAAGCCTTGACACTTGAGTCGACAGAGGTCGATCCAACAAGACAACAATTTTGTCAAAAATATATCACAAATAACCTACATCGTCGAGTCATATCAAGTTCTTCCTCAATCCCCTAAACTTCCCATTCCTCCGTACTCGCTTCTCCTCCTACATCTCCATCCCTCCCCCCCCCCCNTCAACTCATTCTAGGAATGAGAAAGAAGGACAATTAGAAATTAATCTGCCATCTTGGTGAAACGGCAAAAAAAAAACCCCCCTTCCACCGATGCACCCGACAAAAAAGGTTTTGTATTAGGAATAAAGTGGAGAAATAATATGCGTGTATATAGGATTTAATGTACAAAAAAAAGTCGATTATGAAGTTGATGTGCTGGTAGAAGGTACTTTTTTTTCTCGCTTGATTGTTTTTTTATCAAGACGAATGGGTAAGGGTAAACGTGGGCTGATTTTAATATGATGTGTTCGACTTGGCGTGTAATAGTGTCGGGTTGTTATCATGGGTATACACTTGGTGGGTTGCGTGTATGTCTTGCTTGCTATCAAGAGTATTTTGGGGGTGTGAGGCATTCTGGACCATGGAAGGGGGCGATCTTTTGATGATTGTGGTTGAGGAGCTTGGAAGAGATGATGAGATAGGGGGGGACGCCATGGAGTGTTTATGTAGTGCTTTGGATATGCCTTTCCCTTACCCCCTCTACCCCCTCCTTTTCTGTTGATTTGCATTCGAATTTAACTGGCAAACCACTCTTTTTTTTTGGTTCCAATTCATAGGCCCCGAGTTGAAAAGAAAATACCTTTGGGAGCTAATAGTAGTACTAACGGAGACCGTACGATGGTGATTTATTGCTGCTGTGCTTGTTTAGAGTCTTTCCGCCGATCTGGGACTGGCGGAAGATTTTGACTAGAGGGCCTATTGTACCTAGGTCTCTTTGTGTAATCCTTTATCCTTCGTTTTCTTTTTTTAAACCAAGGATATATGAAAAATTAAAATAAGACAAGAATGTTGGGTGTTTACTACGGTTAGAAAAAAATCAATAGGATAGCGCTAAAGAGAGAGATGGTTTAGTTGCTTTTCTAACGCGGTATCCTCCACCCCCAATATGACACCCTGCCATATCCTGGCTAAGTGCTCTTCGCACATATGTTGGCCTTCAGCCTCATTGCTTCACCATGATATAGTTACTAGTGTAGGCATTTAGCTTGGGAATAAGACCTTTGAAGTTGAAGAGATGTCATGGCTAGAAAGTAAGCATGGTTACATGCAGAGCCTTGCTAACTGATCAGGATAGAGTGGCGTTTATGGTTAGTACGACTGTAGCGTGAATCTCAATCGCATCTACGTAGATAGTCTTTTCAGGGAGCGTACCCTATCAAGCTATCCAAGAAGTACTCAAATGAATGTGGTGTTGTTTGTTGCATGAGCGTCTGGCGATCATTGTCCTCCCATCATACTCTCTTTGAATAGCTATCCAAGTACTTCTCGGACTAATCTCTAAATCACTGCTGCTAATCTCTCGTATCGTTGCCGTATTGATACAGATATCAGTGCTTACTAGAATACCCGTCGTATGACATCCGGTCCTTCTACTATAGTATTGGCCTAAACTATTGGATATTTCGTGTGCTTCTTGTAGCCGAATACAGCATCCATCAAGTTGTAGCTTCTACATCCGTTTCTGCAAATAAATATCTTAGTCCTTGCCTGATATGTATATCCAACAAATCTTTCCTAACTTCTTCTTTATTAGCATGCCATTAGGTGCACTACCCGCACCACCTGCGCCATCAGACGCTGGTCTTATGTCTATGCCAGCCGTTCTTGGGGTGTCTAAAATCGACAAAAACAATCTCTATAACGCTACCAACTTTGGCAGGTTTGATGCAGAGCCTTGGATGCATCCAGAGGCATCTACAGTTGGTGACTAAGCCAGTTGGCCCGAGGATATCAAGAAGGATTTCATTCACAATACCCGAATTAGGCTACAAGATGTTTTTGGAGGAAAAGCTAGTAGGGTGATTTCTAAGCGGTAGCTTGGAACCGACAGCTCCGTGCGAATGTTGGAAATGCCCCGGTGAACCGCGATGCTACCAATCGTCGCCAACTGCTCCAGATGCAAGAACCAGCCTCAGATGAATGAACTGCCTACACTCAGATCTGCTCGAAGAAATGGATAAGGACTTCTTTGATATGTGAAGGGACAGCGTTGAGAGTAGCGTTGGGTACCGGAAGGGGACTTACCGTAGCAGCTGGAGTTGTGATGGCTGGATGGACGCTTCGCATTTGCGACCGGCACCTATCGGGAGTGTATCAAAAACTGCAAGAGGTGAAGCTTTATGAAAGCAGCAAACTATCGCTAAAGCATTCCACGTTTGCTTCGCGGTATGTGCTGGAAAGTGAGAAATAGTTCAAATTGGATATAAATCAAACAGTAATAGTCACCTATCAACAATTGCCTATACCCTGTCGGCCAAATCCAATAGAAATAACTTGACTGTGTTGAATTCTATGACCATAAAAGTATACATGCTTTTCCCAGGTGTTCATTTAAGCAGCAACACTGACCTTGAAGCCTTCAACCTCTGGACTAGCTGCAAGGCTTTCTAATTTCTCCTGGTAAGCGACTGGGCCTGCGGCAAGTCCCGCCGTCCTCGCCTTTCTCACCAATTCTTCCATGCTTTGTGATTTCTTAGCTTTGAGACCTTCAAATCCCCCAGTAAAGTAGGTGGGCGTGCAGGCAGCCAACGCACTATACAAAGGCGCCCTCCTTGCGAGCTCGTCACCCCATTTGCTTTCAGCTTCTGGACTGGCTTCAATGATTACCTTTTTCCCGTCTTCCACCTGCATGTGTGCCTTCTTGAGTATGGACGCTAGATATCTCGCCATCATATCGTATATGGATGTCATGTTCCACGAAGCCCTAGCCCCGCGGGCAAAGTAGGAGAAGAGATTTGGAAAGCCTGAAAGGGCAATGCCAAGAAGTGGCGCGTTACCCATAGTCTCCGCTTTATGGGACATGGTTTGCCCATTTCTTCCCTGAATAACTGCATCAATCTTTTGAGAAACATCGCCGTTGTTAACTTGAGTAAATCCAGTTGCGAGGACTAGAGCGTCAATTTTGTACTCCTGACCGTCATACACTAGGCCATTCTCGGTGAATGCCTGCAAGCCCTTTCCGTCGGTGTCGATCAAGGTGACGTTGGGTTGGTTGAATGTTGCCAGGTAATCGTCGTGAAAAGTGGGGCGCTTGCACCAGCTGCCGTACCATGGCTTTAGCTTCTCGGCTGTGTCTTTATCCTTGACCACGTCGTCAATACGCTTGCGTAAGGCTTCAGTACGCGGTCGGTCAATCCGATGGAGTTCTCGTATGTATGCTTCCGTCTCGTGTGGCTCGACTATCTTCCTGGTTGTGCCCAAAAGACCTTCGCCAGCTGGAGTATGAGTCCATCCATCGTTCACAAGATTCGGCCCGTAACCTTGAGGGTTGTTGCTGACCCATGCATTGTAATTGAGTCGCCGGGCTTCGACAAGTCTTTGAAATGCTCCTCATCAGTCAAGCGGTTACCGCGATACCCACAGTATGACGGTGTCCTCTGTACAACGTACAAGTGTTTGGCCCACTTGGCTAATTCGGGTATGATCTGCACCGAAGTTGCCCCTGTACCAATGATTGCAACTGTCTTGTCTTTGAGGTTGACCAAGTCTGGCTGTTCCTGGGTACCGCCCGTATAAGTATAGTCCCAACGAGCTGAGTGAAATACACGTTTCTTGGCTCTGAATTCTTCCCAACCTGGGAGCTTCGGGATCTTTGGAATGTTCAGGACGCCACCGCCGACAATGACAAAATCCGCAAAAACAGTCAATCGCTCAGTCTTCGCATTTGCATCCATGGTACGTGTCAACTGTACGACCCAAACCTTCTTGTCGTCGTCCCAAATTTGCGAATCGATCCTGGTACAAAACTGGCCCTGGATGCCAAAGTGCTTAGCAGCTCGCTCATTCTGACCGCGAATTTCGGCGCCGTAAGAATATTTGTGTTTGGGCACATACCCTGTCTCCTCTAGAAGCGGCAGATAGATGTAACCTTCGACATCACACATGAGCCCAGGATACCGATTCCAGTACCTGTTGCGCTGGTTAACTGCTGTCTCAATTTCAATGGAAACGGGGTAAACTGTACCAGGTGCCGCCAAATCCACCCGCTATATCAACGCATACAATGTCTTTTGCGCTGAACCCAGCCTCGACCAAACGACAAGCGTAGAGGAGGCCACAGTGCCCAGCTCCGTTGACTAGAAACTTTACACTGTCTCCATCCTTGAGGGGAGGATTCTGAATCTTTGGGTCGTTCCAATCAACCCATGGGTCCTTGGCAAGATCTTGAATTTCTTTTGATCGCGTGTCTATGTAGTCGATGATAGCTGTATCCGCAATGCGTTTTTCACGCTCTTGCTGGTATTTCTGGAGCAGGTCCTGCTCGTCGGGCTGAACATGAGACATTATCAATTGTTAAGGCAGTGCAAAGTGGCTAAGGAACGGATAAAATGAATTATGTTCTCAGACTTGAACACGTGTAGTTTGAGAAATATGGCTTGCATTGACTTAATTTATAATTATTTTAGACTTCAGTCTGTAGCCATGTGATCGATATCGTTGCGCTATCTCCCTTCTTTCCATGAGCGATTTCGTCGTCCTCGGGTCCCGTATGCTAGAACTCAATGCGGAGTGTGGGCCAACGAGTATGAAAATCGGCACATAAACCGATTCAAGGGGTAGTTAGGTCCCTTGTCTAGTATATCGTGGGCGAGCCGACCAGCATCCGGAGGCCGAAGACCAACAGGATTTGATGTGGACAAGCGGAAAGCATCCGGGGCCCACATATCCTAATGTGGAGTTGGTATCTAGGACCTTCGAAACGCGTACAGCATCTCGAAGGAAGGTGGCCCTTGAACTAATAGGAAATAGTATGATGTGCATTTCGAATTATGTAAAAGAGGTTCCCCGCAATGCGCACGCACAGAGCACTAGAATAAAGAGCATCTGGAAATTACCGTCAATATCCGCACGGAACACGGGTCCAGGCAACTTCCGACAACGACAACGACAATCATTCCTTGCGCCGTTTATTCATTCGGAGTAGTGGACCTAGAAAAACCCTGCTGTTAATCTATTGTCGCTTCTGGGTATGGAACTCCCTTGGTTAGTTGATCATATACTTGGTAGATAGCGGAAGTGAGGGCAGTGATGCGGTGGCAAAACTCGAGATTTTGTAACATATCATCAGATCAAAAGCTTCAATATATCATAAGCTCACTAATACTAACACACAGCGAGATGACACGTAACCTAAAGCTTTAGTTATTAAGATGTAACATTACCTTGATACAGTGGTTTTGACCCATCCGAAATCTCACCGAGCAAAACTCCCTATTTTCTCCACTGCCCATACTTCCGCCATCTACCAAGTAGTAATACCGCTAAAGGCGGTGCGTGACTATTCATATTGACTAGATAGAAATGGTTAGCTTTACTTGAGCATTCCCTATGACTAGAAAATATTTATCCAAATAATATGCTCGTTCATCTGCAATATTTCCAATTTATCTCCATCGTCTAGTCAGCGTACGTGTTTCACTTCGTCACTCAACCGAATAAAGCGGCAAAAAAAGAAGAATCAAGAATATGAGGGCTGCAAGATACTACGGCGTCAAAGATGTGCGCATTGAGGAGATCAGTATTCCAAAGCGCCCAGCAGATCATGTACTCGTACGGGTTGCATAGTGCGGTATTTGTGGGACCGATCTAACGAATTATCACAACTGTAAGATAAATTCTTCCCCTTCATTGTACGGATTTAACAGATTAGATCCAATGGGCACACCGGCTCCAGGGACACATGATCATGTAACTGGGGATACTCTTCCTGTGACCTTGGGTCATGAGTTCTGCGGTCGTATAGTTGAGGTACCTGAAAACTGCCCCTTGGGAGTTGGACAAACTGTCATGGTTGATCCTCGCCTCTATTGCTCAGAATGTTCCATGTGTAAACAAGGAGATACGAATCTTTGCTCCAAGTTGGGATTCGTCGGCTTAAGCGGAGGCGGTGGGGGTGGTTTCTCAGAATTCGTCGCTGTCGACCCCAAGCGATGCTACCCCATTGCCGACTCGAGCCTCGACACAGTATGTCTGATCGAGCCTCTAGCAGTTGCAAGACACGCCCTGAAGGTGACTGGATTTTCTGATTTTCGAGATAAGTCTTCACTTATACTTGGCGCTGGACCAATAGGACTCGCAGTCATTCACAATCTTAAAGCAGTCGGAACGGGTGCGATCTTTGTATCGGAACCCTCTTCGTTGAGACGAGAGTATGCAAAAGATCTTGTCGACGCTGGAATCAACCCTCAAGAGGTGAATCTTGTGGATACTATTGAGCAGCTCACTAATGGTAATGGGGTTGATATTGTGTTTGACTGTGCAGGTTTCATCCCTGCTATGGCACCGGCAATGTCATCTTTGCGCAAGAAAGGGAAATACGTCCTTGTGGCAGCTCCAGGAAAGCCGGTACGTTTGAATATCCCGAAATCTATCTCCCCCACTAATCAAATGCAATACCAGATTATGTTACCACTATTGGAGTGGTATGCTCGAGAAATAGCAGTCGTCGCCTCGGTTGCTTATAACGATGTTGATTTTCGTGAGGTTGTCGATGATTTCAATCAAGGTGCACAACTTCATTATCTGGTGTGACAAGAACAGTGGCTCACAAAACTTAGGAAAGTTTAAGGGTGTTGAGAGGATGGTCAGCAGTCGTATCCAATTGGATCAGTTCGTTAGTCAAGGGCTGGAAGTGCTGGTCACAGCGAAAGACGGGTTGCTGAAAGTTCTTGTAGAACCCAAATAAGTTGCTTTGAGGATGATTGCCCATGATCTTGTATATAATTAATCAATGGAATGAAGATATACTTGAGAATTTAAAAAAGCCCGAACAAAAAAACCATGTGTTGTCTTAAGAGGATGCGCAAGTGTTGATAAAAAAGATGATGATTCATCTTTCTAGACTGTCAAAGTTGATTCGTGTCTTACGTATAGAATCAGCTAAAGATTTTCAAATCGAGTGCTAATAGACCCGCTATTGACATGAGAATCGCGGTTTAGTTTTCGAATAGCCCTAAACCTATTCTCCATCGCCATTTTGCTCGTGGGATAGCTAGGCACAAGCGCATCAAAGCCGTGTAGTAAACCTGGGTAGACATGCAGTTCCGTTTCGATACCAGCATTTACAAACCTTGTGGCATACTCCAGATCCTCGAGCATAAACAGATCAAGCTGTCCGACATCCAGGTAAAGAGGAGGCAAACCCTCAACACTTTCCGCACGAGCGGGTGCTGCGAACATTGGCACTCCAGATCGCCCCGGTTCATGCCCTAGATATGCTGTCCAACCCGTGACGTTGTCAACTTCATCCCAAACACACACGGGTCCAATGCCCTTTGATGAATTTCGGTCATCTAACATAGGGTAGATCAAGATTTGCTTTGCCAGAGGCGGAGCCAATCCTCGATCTCGCGCCAACAGAGCGACTGCGGCTGCCAGATTCCCACCGGCACTTTCACCCATGACGGCAATGGAGGAACTATCGAGGCGAAAGTCGGCTGCCTTTGACAAAACCTATTTCAAGCCGGACCAGCAATCTTCGACAGGTGTCGGATATGGGTGTTCTGGCGCAAGCCGGTAATCAACAGAGAACACCTGTACCCCAGTGGCAAGGACATATTAAGAGATCATGGGGATGGAATTAGCCGCATTCGATGTGATGAGGCCACCTCCATGGAAATGAACAATTGCTGGCGCGGGAGAAGCTTGATCCATAGTGTCCTCTCTCTTGTAGTGGCATATCAAAAGTTGATGACCATCCGACGCTGAAATGGTATACTTTTCAACACCAACCCCTTTAGCCGTCGGTTCAATTGGTGCCATGCCAGAAAAGAATTTTCTACGACCCTCGACGTCGTGTAATTCTGGCTTTTTAAGTCCCGCGATGGCGCTCATTACTGGAGCTGCGGCGGCAACAAAGTCGCCATCCATACTGAGTCCCATGCTTGATTTGGTGTATGTATTCGATTTGGAGGTGTCTGCCAATAGGGCTCGAAAACTTGAATAAAGATATTTAGTTTGAGATTCTATCTGACGAAGGCCCCTCTAGTTCATTGCAGAAGCTGAACACAATAGGCGTTGCACTCGTGGTTTTCTTGTCTATAGCATTCTTTTGTGCACAAGTGCTGCGGAAACGGAAACTTCCACGAGCCGATTCTTGTGCTTGACTGTCAGGTTTGATTAACCCTTTGCAGTGAGTCTGAAGCTCGAGTCATGCTTACCCCACCCCATATATTGCAAGGTACCGGGATATGAATTAGCGTGTTCTCGGGGAAATCAAAAAACCAAGACAATGGATGCATAGTATGCATTTGTAATAGTCGGTAAACGCGCAAGCAGACTATGGGGCCGTCTTTCAGATCTGTTTTATCAAATTGAACACAGTCTAATACGCCTATCTTCTTCTTTCTCTCTCTTTTACTATCTCCCTTTTGCTCTCTCTTTCTCTCTCCTTATTTGAAACCTCTCTTGCTGTATCTCCTTTTACTCTTAGTTTAACGAAAAGGAAGAAGGAAGAAGAGAGAAGAGAGGAGAGGAGAGAAGAGAGAGTAAATTACAGCGCTAGATATTATAGTATAAAAATCCGAATTACGATTATCAAGATAAAACAAGTGTCGCACTAAAACACATCCCTATTTATGGTAGCGACGTTTACATATCACGGAGGTGGTCAAAACCTTTGCCGGTGCTAGCGCTTTCCTTGCAATCAAATTGACTTAGATATGATGAAAAGGACCTAAGGACAGAGCCAAGGGGCTTAGTGCATCGGGATCTAGGGAGCGGAGCGTCCGGAACGCTAGTTACTAGTACACTTATACTCAATGTGGGGAAAGTGCAACTTAAAGGAGGGGATATTGTACAATCCGAGGGGAAATATGGATATAGAAGGGTGAAGGCAAAAGGACCGATCGGTAGAATACGGCGAACACGATGAATACGACGAACACGGCAGATACGCGCGATACGGCGTATACATGCACTACGGGATCTACGATCCGACTTGGGAGTCACCCGCTTACCGAAGTAGGGCGTCAGTGCGCTCTGTTCCGGCTCGGCTACTAACCTTCCCGAGTATATTTAACGAAGCTTTTGTATCGTATTGAATCATAACATACTTTACTTACTCGTAACCCTAATTTGAAAACTACTAGTTCACAAGAATGTCTGATTTGCGTTCCAACAACACGAGCACTGAAGTTAAGGCCGACATAATCATTGTCGGGGCTGGGTTCAGTGGATGCTATGCTCTTCACAAACTGCAACTGATGGGATACACGGTGAAGATACTTTGACCACATGGACAAGGTGCTTGACCTTCGGAAAGACACCTATTTCAATGCTAGAGTCGAAGAAGTTAGATACAACCCGGAGAACAACACGTGGACCTTTAGAGCTAATGGATTGAAGGCTACATCTACTTACGCAGTCTTTGTAGTAGGAGCGTCTTGTGACCTATACATTCCGGACTGGCCGGGAAAGTCTAACTTTAAAGGCTAGTTGATCCATCCGGCCTCTTAGCCTGAAGACTTTAACTCGTAAGGTAAGAAGATTAGTATTATTAGGTAAAGAGCGTCTAGACTGTAAATTATATAGGAACTAGCTAAGGAGAACTGCGAACTTTTAGTCTTTATCTGTACCTCTTCGACGTGCTTCCCTATAAATAAGAAGACTATAACTATCTATTAATGACTCTAATAATATAAAAAGCTACTATAGTGCCATTCTTAGCTTCGCAAAATATAATATAGAGGACGGATATCCTTATAACAAGAGTTAAAGCAATTAGAAAGATACGACTGAAGAGCGACAATGCATTTGTAAATAGTTTTAGTAGTGAGGTGTTTTTGTCTTCTTATCCTATAATTTCTGAGATTTCGCGACGAATAAGGCCGTAAACGCTAATACATATAACTTTTAGGTGTAAAAGGTAAGGCAACGAATTAAGGATCCCGTTAAAAGAGAGATTCTGGCCCTGGAAAAATAGCTATACTAGCTCGGTGCAAAGCGACCTAGTCTGGAACAAGACTACTATGAATCTATGGATCGACCCATTGTCACCTCGATTGACCTTAAGGAGACGCCTATCTAAGAGTTCACCGCCGAGGGCATTGTTACGGGAAACTAGAATACTAGTAAGCTCTGCGAGTTAGATGTAGTGGTCGTAGCAACGGGCTATGATAAACTTACGGGTAGCCTTTTCAAGATGAATATCTATAGCAGAGACGGCGTCAAAATTCAAGACAAATGGAAGAATGGAGTTAAGACGCATCTAGGCATGACGGTGCCCGGGTTCCTAAACGCATTCTTCTTATATGGACCACAGGCACCAAGTTCGATTGCTAATGGACCGCCCTTTATCGAGTTGCAGGTGGACTGGATCCAATGCCAGAACGCGCTACCAGAATGGGAGAACCCAGGATTTGTATTCAGGAAATGCGATCAAAAACGTCATGAGCACGAGCTCAAGCTGTAGAATAGAGTTTCTACTCTTATTTTAACTGCAGAGACGCGTTATACTGCAAAAGGATGTTTTTCAAGCTTACATATATTGACGGCTTTGGTCTTCTAAGATATACCTACCAGGGCAGACACAATTTACTGAGATTGGCTCCCAACTCTTCTCGTGTTTTTGACCCAATGACCTAGTCATCCAAACTATCTTTACCTGATTAGAGCTTACGTTTGTGCAGAAAACTGTATCACTTGCTTGATGCTTTGGAGTACTATGGAATGGCATCCATCTTATTGGATATAAACCCGCCATGCTACTGGTTGCTATGAATCTTCCAATTTTGTCAGTGTTGCAAAAATACTGCAGCGCCGAGTAGGTTGAGTAAATGAATCCAACCAGACATATATCAATTACTGATGTATCGGGTTTTACGGGCGCCCCATCTAAGTGTATAGATGTTGGCAAAACGCGATCGTTCGAGTTTGCATAGCCCTGCAAAATATAAATAGATTTATCATTGATTAAACAATACATTGTGATGGGCTACGCCCTTAATGATAAGTTACTAAGTAGCGATTAGCGCAGCGCGCGCTGATCCCAAGTATATATATCTAGCTACCACGACAACAAGATAAGCTTGTTGACTTGTGCCAACCTTTTGGTTAAGTGGGCGGCGCGAGTAGCTGCGCGCTAGGCCGGATTCGGCCCACCCATTACATAAATACTAACAGCGTTGATAAACACGAAATCAATACGTGTGTGCTTTATTCAGGTTAATACAAAAGAGCTGGCAAGTTGATCGTAACTCGAGACATCGGCTTGTGCGAAACATACTTTCTCTCCGAGTTCCTGCGCAGTATTTCGTCCGCCTTCTGCATTATAATCTACAATTGCAACAGCCCAGTTTTGTTTGATCAAATACCCAGCAGCAGGGAAGTCGATGCTGGATGCACCGCCAGTAACGGTTGCAACCTTTTACTGAGACTAAGCTGTGGTGAAAAGTTTAGGATGTGAAAACAGTTTGAAGAATTTGACGATTCCATCTTGTATGTTGTCGATAGAGTCACGCTGTATCATGTTCAGAGTTAAATATGCTTACGATATAGTAATTAGCTATATAGGCAGCAGGGAATGGACTGTCAAGGACGAAGGTTGGTATACAATCTGGGGAAAAGTCCCCCATTAGGCGGGAAGGGTCGTTCCCACTGCCGCTAGTACTTATATACATAGGTACATTTCGTTAGCTCGAATCTTTGCTGTATAGTATTCCAAAGGGAGTATAAGTATACGCTGATTGTTATTCCTCTTACTACAATGCTCATATCTAATCGATTGTATAAGAAGAAGACTAGGATCTCGGAGTACCCTAGAAGACATCTATGCTTTTATCCTTGTTTCTATCCCTGCTCCCGTTATACGGCTCTTACTATACTCTTAGTGACCCTTATAGTACACTTGTATAGAAATAAAAATCGTTTATGTCACCTTACTGCGGTACAGGGCATAAGTTTTGTACGGTGGAGACGCTAAAATGAAGATCAGGACCTTCTTCGGATTATGTTCAACAAAAGATACGACGCTTACAGTATAGCTTCTATTCTATTGAGTACAGCGGTTACTCTCTACCCTAGCCTGTATCATCCCCTTGCTAGCGGACCCACATACATCAGTTATGCCATGCAGCACAGTAAGCCACGCCATCAACTGCGATGCAACAACACCGAAAGGCATTGCAAAAACGCAAATAAGGAGGCTCTAAGCAACCAAGCGTTGAAAGAGTGAGATGGGGCTTTGCTTAGTCTAGTAGACATCTACGGTAATCCACGGAACCTCTCGACTTCCATCTATCCATACCCTTTCTCAAGTATGGGTTCTCACAAACTATGCAATACATTAAGTTTTGGATGTTCAGCAACTCGTCCATCCGTATCCTGGATCTACAAAGGATCGCTGTAGTGAATGAAGTTTATTTTCAACCCTGTGTTCACTGATAGCGCAAGATAAGCAATTTCTTCAAAGTCACCCAACATGGAGTCTTTATCCTGCACGGAATCATCCCACGTATTACAAACTGTTGGATTTTCTTTTTTGTTCTTGGTAGCATTGCGCCTCTTTTCAAAGATTGATTACCTCGTCATAGTGAAAATGTTTCCAAAAGTGAAGAGTACACACGTCAATTCCAGCAAGCGCCAAGTCCTCCTGAGGTCTGTAAGGCCAGTCTATCGCGATGGATACCAGGCAGCGTAAACCTTATAAATAGAAAATATGTGTTCTTATTGGCAAGTTAATAGTTCAAGGAATGCGTATACCGAATTATGTCGCCAGAGAATGAAGACTTTGTCGTTCTACCAAACAAATTGCTACCTGGGGTCGTGAAACTGCCGGACGAATGCATTAGCTTCACATAGCTGTTGCACGGGTTTGTGAGACACTATTCTTAACCTGTAGCATTTTGAAACCAAGTGGTTGCTATAATACAAGTACACAGGGAACAGAACTGATGATCCAGATATGATCCATTCTATCAGGGCTGACTTCACGCCATCACACGGTAGGTGTGGATATCTTATTGCGTCGAGTCATTATTGATCGTTTACGGCGCTTGAATGATACTGTCAAATGCGAAATTAATATTGGCGTCGATACTCCCATACCCCTATGTAAAGATTGGACAAGGGTACCAGTATATCATATTGTTACCAGAGTCATCACCCAGGTATCTGGACGCCTATTTTTAGGCCAAGAGATATGTCAGACGTCAGAATATATTGACCAGGCTGTCAATTACACTACAGATGCTATCGACGCAATTATTGCGATCAAGAAGATCTACCCTTGGCTTCGATTTATTTTCGCTCCACGTCTTGCTGGAATCAGAAACTAAAGGAGAGAAAATGAAGAGCAAGGGATATCGTCAAACCAATCATCAACCGTTAATATGAGGCTTTTAAGAATGACCTACACTGTGAGAGACCGGACGACATGATGTAGTGGATCATGAATCGTAAATTCGCGTCGAATAGCGATCCCGATGTTTTCCAACTCGCCAAAATGCAGTTAATATAAGCTTTTTCTGCTATTCATACGGATTCGACATCAGCTACTAACATCCTTTTGACTCTAGCATCAACCAGCCAGCATGTCCCCGTAGGTGTGATGACCGAAGCTCCAACCCAGGCCATCTACATCAACTCAAACATCTATCCTGATAGCGAAAAATTTGATAGCTTTCGGCATTACAGAAAAGGACAGGGAGCAGCTCCATGAGAGCAAACACACTTGCGGTTTTTAGCTGCTAATGAGCAAGCTTGGTATTTGGACTGGGTCGGCACGTGTGTCTAGGACTCTTTTTTTGCAACTAACGAGATGAAAATGGTTGTTTCAAAGACGGTTCTTGAAAGTTGTATATGAATATGTTCAGATTTTACCTCCTATCTAAAGCCTCCCATAGGGCATATGGATAGGCAAGGCCTAGAGCTTACAGTACTACGTATATTACTTCCGAGTCTTACTTATCTATAAAGAGTATCCTCTAAACCATGAAGAATAACAGTTTTAGCCAGTTTTGGAGGTTTAGGCTGATGTATTCTTAGTGCAGCGCTCAAGGTAGGTTGGAGTTGTAGGCGCGAGGCAGACTATGAAAGATTATTGCGCCAACTGGAATGCATCGAATTTCTATTATCAAGTATTATATGTGAAGTACGGTTGAACTATGAAAGAGAAAATGCGACAAACAAAATCCATGCTGACTCAATCAATACCACTTTTACCATCAGTCCTCACCAGCCCAAGAAATTATTCTTTGGCATCCTCGAAGTCATCAGCCTCATCACTCCTTCGGATAGTAGGCCTCATATTAAATGCCTCTCCCCTCTTTTCCATCTTCCTCCTTTTCAACTCCTTCCATCCTAGTAACCCTATTATAAGCAATGCAACAACACCGACAACAGCACCCAGCCACTTGTTGTGGTCATCATTACCACTGAGATTGTTTCCGAGGAACCCGTTCACAAACCCTATGATCAAGATGACCGGGCCGACAACACGATGGATCTTTGCGAATACCGTAGGCCGCTGGTATCTCTTGTAATGCAAGTGATGCCACATGCCGAGAGCCCACTGGACAAAGACGAGACCAAAGACGATAAGACCAAGGATCTGGTGGGCGCTCGAGTAGGATGATTGCTAACCAGTCAGTACACATGTTCTAGGAGATTGTAAAGAGAGATCGGAGACAAAGCAACTTACATCATCATTCTGCTCACTAAGAGCGATACCAAGGCCTCCCCCGACTATCGTGAGCACTAAACCTGCGCTCTGCACAATCCAGTGCGCCCTAACTCCGTTCTTGGTCCAGCGAAGCAGGACGGCGCCAAGCGGGAACACGATGACGAACGCAAGAAGCATGAATGCTGCATGCACAGCGCTCATGGCGTCACTGCCCCCACATGTTCCTGTATTCTGGGCAGTCAGCAGCGCTGCGCCGCTTGGCACGCCCACCTGGCTGCCGTTGGTGCTTGTCGACGAGACAGACGTTGCATTGACCATGTCGACCCAGAACTTGCCGGTTGAGCTGTGCTGTCGGAGGTTTGCCGAGGGGGAGTTGCTCGAGAGCGAGTTAGAAGAGGACGCTGAAGGACCCAGGGCGTAGATGAAGTTTTGCTGCTGGTTTGTGAAGGAGAGGGTGCCGTCGTGTTGGCCGAGGGATTGGAGGTTGGTACAATGGATGTTTGTGGAGAAGAAGTCGGATGATGAGGATGAAGAAGATGAGCTGCGCTCTTTCATGGTACTGGACTGGGCATCCTTGTCTACTGTTCCAGATAGGAGTTTGCAGTCGATTTGGGAACTGTAATCAGGCTGACTCTCTCCGCTGGCCAGGCGCGTTGAGAGTGTTATCCCTTTCCAGTGTGAGTATGTTTTTGAGAAGGCGAGGTAAGGTGTAAACATGGGGACCTACCGTTTGCAGACTCATTCCTGTACACAATCAGCATCACGCTGCCAGCCATCTTCGAGCCTGTGCCAACACTGATCCATTGGTATGTTGTGGGTCCAGAAAGGTGTATGTAGGTATCGCCAGTACTGTTCACAGCACTCAGGGAAAATGTGAGGTTACCATGCGAAGTGGACTGGATGAAGGTTGCGTATCCAGGTTGGTCTTGCGAAGTGGATGCATCTGAGGCTACAGCAAGGCTTGAAAGGGCTGTTCGAGAAATCAGGTATGAGTGCTTGTTCTAGCTTCATAGCCATTTAAATTAATGTTTTTTTGGCTCACCTAGAATATATGGGAAGAATAAGTTCATGCTAGAGCACCTCATCTTGGCCGGCATTGAACACTGAGCCAAACGAAACTGTAACGATATCGCGCTGCCTTCCAACTCATCGCAGTATTAGAGGTTTATGTTCGTGCCCCATCGCCGACCACAAATAAGCTCGACCAATCACTGCTTACCTGTTACCAATGTACGCGTCGTGCACCAAAAGTCTCCCTTGCAGCAACCAGTCTAGCTCTCACGACACAGACGGAAAAGACGCGTGGCCTGGCGGTGACGCCGTGGATCGTGGCTGAGTGCACAATCAGGGACGGTTGACGCAGCAGTAAAGATGGCATACCAGCAAACATGATGACTAGGAGACTAGATGGGTGGATCAGCCATTCACAACACAAGGAGGCAGCCCGCTGGATGCCACGTCCAATCAACCAAGGCCAGTGACAACGACAAGCTGAAGCTTAAGCGAAATTGGCAAAAGCTTAATCTGGAAAGTTGGATATAGGTACGGTTGCTTTCAAGATGAAGATCTAGCAATGAATGCCCTATATGTTGATATAGGTGGCTTTTGGACATGATGGGGATATCTCCTGTAGACAAGAGTGTTAGAAACGACGTCATATGTTGTTCGTTGAGGTGACGTCTGGCACTAAAACCATTGCGCAGAGAGAAGTGCTGTTGCTGATACGGCTCTACACGTGATCCAAGGCGCTAGGTTTAAAATAATACTCCTTTCCATGCGTCATGGTACACACAGAGGCCTATATACGGGTCGAGAATGCAGTGCAATATCTTATAAGATGTAGATCAACCATTCCAAGACCTAAGTAAACAGAGCCCTTTCTCAGAGCGACGGACGATAGAGGATGTATGACGAAGATATGCGGGCCCTGGGAGCAAAGCGGTGTTCTTCGTTTGGTAGCAAGCACGTGATGCCGGTTGGCCGGAAGCTCGCCATGTGCGAAGGTACGTAGTATGGAACTTGACAGTGATAGAGAGACACGTTATACTTATACTAGCACCTTTAGTTAAAACGAAAGCGCAAATCTTAAGCTGAAGGCTGGAGATCACAGAGACGCAAGTAGAATGATGGAAAGTAGCGCATTGTCGCGGGCCCGGCCAGCGTGGAGATGGTTTGATGCACCGAACGGGCGGTTGCTACGAAACCGAGATACAAAAGTAATGAATAAGATTTGCAGAGTATGGATACATCTTATCGACAAAGAAAGATAACACGCCGACCAATAGTACTTTGCAGACGTCGTGAAAACGCTTACTGCTTGTCGTTGGCTGGTTGCCAGAAATCTTCACAAGACCAGTTTTGGCGATGCCATATTTCTTGTGGAGGTGATGGACATATCTGCTATAGCGAAGCACATTAACTACGACTAGTGGATCGAGTCTGTTGCGGCGCAGCAGTCGATGTCAGCTCCGGCATACTCGTAATAGGATCAGATTGCCATTGCCAGATGGGTCCGACACAATACGCCTTGCCCATCTTGAGCGAGGCCGAGCAATCTGCTGCTTTGAGGGATGGATTGGCCGCCAAAAAGAGCTCTGAGGTGATGCCATTTTGAACACACATGCTCGTGCATGTCTGCGCCGCATCGGCAACCACGAACCATCGTCCGCAACGCAGTGTAGTACCCTCAGCAACAGTCGAACCCTTGGGAGGATCGACGGGAGCATCTGTGTACCCGTCGCCCGGTGCGGGTGCCGCCGTAGGGCCGGTGGGGAGCGTGGCGGTTGTGGTGACATTGGCACCCTGCGCCCCCAGACAGAGCACACTTCCCAACACAGGCGTTGCGACGTGGAGGTTTGGACAGTCGAGGTTCAGCCACGGGTTATAGCGTCTGATATCTCCAAGCGTCAGGTTCTGGGCCATCTCGATGGAAACGCACGAGTCGTCCTTTTGCAGGGTGTATAGTTTAGGACACGTCAGAGGGAGACAGAGTTTCTCGCCTGCTTTTATGTCGTTGCATCCGTATAGCTTCGAGTTCGCCATTTTGAGCGCTGCCGATGCGACGCTGTTCGCGAGCGCAATCGAGTCGCATGTGTCTCCTGATTTAGCTGTGTAGAACTGATCCGATATGCAGAGACCGGGTGTCTCAGGCTCAAGACCAACGAGAGGCGGGGGAACTGTAGTGGGACCACTTAGGCCACAGGTCGAGTAGACGTACTCTAAGTCCTTTTTCCAATCTTCGTCGTAGGTCGAGTAGGCATTTGACTGCATCATGCGTAGCCTCTCTACGTGACAGTTTGAACACAGCTCATTTCGCGGCATTTCCTTGATGTCGTATACCGTCTTGAAATTATTCATGACATCTAGAACCAGAAAGTTAGACCATGATGTATGGTAGGACATGAGTGCAGAGACGACTTACCTCCGCAGTATTGTTTCGAGCTAGAGTCTATCTGGCATGTCTCGTTCCAACCTGCCCAAACGATGCCACCAGAGCGATTAGGGATGGCGTCGTTCACCTTGGCTCCCGAGCAGGCTAGAGTCACAGTGTCGAACCAAGCTTTAAGCGATCGGCCGCAGCCCTGGTCGCAGACTGAGTCCGTCAAGTTTTTGCTTTCCAACGCGCCTCGGTATCGGAGCTCGCGGAAGCGCGTAGTGTAGTAGTCGCACTTGATGATTCCTGTCAATGCCGTCTTGCATCCCTCAGAAAGACCATCGAGGATATCCTCGTCTTGCGTTGCATTGTAGAGGGTGAAGCCAGGAAAATTGCGCTCTCCGATGGTACCGTTGCGCACCCAGGCAAGGATGGAAGAGAGAAATCCGTTCTGATTGTCTTTTGCCATGGTAGCCTTGCTCTTGACGGGAGTGACCATTTCGCGAACAGCCTTGGTGCAGAGATTGTAGATCCAAACGTTGGTGCTCTGGTCAATCTCAAAGACGCGATCTTGGCAATCTTCTGTCTTGAGACAGTCTTGTGAATACCTCGAGAACCAACTGTAAAGACCTAGTTGAAGTAAGATTAGTCTTGCGAATCATATAATAAGTAGTTTTTGCGAAATACATACCAGCACCTAAGACATGTATCTGCTCAGAGTCAATGATACGTACGCCCCATGATACGGCACACTTGGATGAGCTACTAGAGCAGTCGTAGAACGAAGGATCGTTACTGAAGCCACCAAGCTGGAATGGGGCTGGAGCTTTGGGAACATCCTGGAAGTACGGGGATTCTGTTTGAATCATAGCCATCAAAACGTTCTTGGCGTTGGAGAATTGGTATTGGTACAGGACGTTGTGCTCGGAAGTTGTGCCGTAGAGCCATGTCGGGCCCTGAGACTCGACCAGGACACCCCGGGCGACATAAATGTCGATTTGGTCCTGCGAAACGATATCCAAGTCGTGGTCAGCCGTCCAGATCCACGAGTTTTCTACGTATGCGGATGACTGAGGCGTCAGGTGCAGGAGCATGGAAGCCGCGATGCACTTCTTGTTGATAGTGCCGGTCAGCTTGGGGCAGTCGTTTTTCTGCAGCTTTGATCCTATTGCTCCTCCAACACGGATATGCGAATCTGAAATCCACGTTAGCTCAGAAGAATAACTTAGACAGCATTAGCAACACTCACCCCATAAACCAGCTGAGCCCTGGCTGGACTCGCGTGTGTTCCATTCCACTACTACAGCGCCTGTCGTGGGTCCTGAAACAGTGAAAAGCATGTCCTGGATTTCGACGCTGCCTACCTCGCCTCTATATCCGACCATGACTACAGGCCTGGGCTTCGAAGCATCCTCAAAGTTTGCTCCTGTTCCCATAATCTGTGCCCATGCTTGGCCGACGATTCGCGAACCAGTCGGGATCTTGAGGGTGTCTTTAACGATGTAAACTCCAAACGGAATATACACTACAGACGACGTTCTGGCACCCAAGTCCAAGATGCCATTCAGAGTGTTCGTGTCGTCCGTCTTGCCGTCACCTTTGGCTCCGAGAGCTTTCACGTTGAGCACTTGGGTGGAGCTGAGGTCGAGGTACTTTGGCCTCCTTCTTGTGTACAGATTGGGGCCAGCATATGCCATGTCTGGGCTAAGGAGCATCGATGGTCGCTTGACGGCGGGGATCTTCTGCCCGTTGACAAAAGTTGATCCATCGGGCGTGTTGAGCATACCGAATCCCCAAGACTCAACTTTTACTTCATTGCCGCCAGCCAGAAGATCTTTCTTTGCAGATTCTTCGTATACCGCGGTCTTCGTGTTGAAGAAACCTACATTTTGAAGAAGAAGGGACGTAGAGTTCTCCTTGAAAAGCGTGGTGACAATCCCGGTAGGGGTGTTGGCGATGATGGCGTCGACGAGGACAAGAGACCCCACACCTTGACCTGTGCTTCCGACACCACCAGCCTTAATTACGTCAAAATCAGCATCGGAGTTGTTTAAGGATCGAAGAGGCTGGTACTTACACCTCCTACAATCACAATACCTGTTTTGCATGACTCAATAACAAAGTCTTGCATCGTCCACGCCCAGTCCCAGTGTACTTGCACGGCGGTTTTACAGTTGACAAATACCAAATGGCTTGTTGTAAATTGCTGGTTTCCAAAGTAGGCGCTGATTGTTCGATGCGTAAGTCAAAAGTGCAACATAAGTATGAATGTCACTCACCCGAAATTCCCGCCGACGAAGGTAAGATCACTCATGAAACCTCCGCTACCGTTTTCCATATATATGCCCTGCGTAGGGTGTCAGCGATACATGATTACAGTGACGATGCGTATCTCAAGCCTTCCGAACAACTCACCTGCTGTGTAGTTTTCTCATCAAAAGACATGTGAAACTCAATGTTTTCCAGGGAAGTACCCTGAGCAACTTGCCAGTGGATCGCACATACGTACGCGTCCCAGCGTGTTTGTGTGATATCCATCTTGAAATTCTTCACACTTCGCAGGAAGTTGTTCTGATTAACATACCTGCAATGGACGAAAGTCAGAGAACGGCGTCAACTCAGAATTTAGTTTAGCACTTACCATTCATCAGTAGGGCCCGGGCCAATGTACTGGTTGGAGGTAATCACACCGAGGCCAACAAAACTAGAAGCAGCCAAGATAGTCGGAACATCGATTGGCTAGAAGGCGCATGTTAGTCAAAATGGCCTGTCGCGGAACGATTGCTTGGGACATACATCGCCCAGTAGCTGCGTGTTGTAATACTGAATGATTGAACTGCTGACGAGGTATGTTCCTGCGGGGAAGAAGACGACAGCCGGGTGAATAGTGCTCGAGCCACAGTTGGCACCACATCTATTGCCATCAGAGATGGCGCGATTGATGGCAGCTGATGAACAAAGGAGTTAGCACGAATGCACAATGATACTTTGATGATGGCTTGGACTTACCCGTGTCGTCAGTGACTCCATCACCTAAAAAGCGCTCAGTATTAGCGATAATTGAATTGCAAGTTCCCGGGAACAGAAAGCTGAAAACAAACCTTTTGCACCGTAGGCGCGCACGTCTCTCCAAACCTGTATTCCATCCTGTCAACGCAAGACCAAAGGTGGTGAGTGCACGAATAGTTACCTTGTAGCCACTGGGTGCGAAGGGACTAGAGCCTAGTTGCTGCATGTTGGCCATCCAATACTTGGACGCTCGCTTCTTCAGACCACTGGAGCCAAGAGGGATTGTCTCATTAGAAGCAACGGGAAGTATGGATGACATTTCCGTCATGGCAAAGGAGGCAGGCATCGCATTGGTATCGTTGACTTTTAGAGCATACTTAGCCTTGATCTTCGAGGCGACGTCGCTTTGGTTGCCGGTCGAAACATGCTGCGGCGTCGACTCAGCGAGGATACGAGCAGCTTCTACAAGCTCTGCTGGTACGCTGTATTTGTAACCACCGTCCGGGTTGGCTTCTTCGCTAATAGGACCCGTGGAGTTGAGCGCTCTTTTTCTCAAAGTGCTGTTAGATGCGACGTCAACAAAATCCAATATAGAGGGGACGGTGTTGTCATCTGTGGGTTTGTTCGCGCTCGGGATATCGGCTGGCAAGACTTCATAACTGTTGAACCTCGGGTTGTCTAGGCGCAACCTGTTGCGTACTGCAAGAGCGTCTAGAGCAGCGGCAACAAGATCAGCGGCATCGCCCGAAGTCGAGTTACCCAGACGGGGTTTAGTCGTCCCATTTACTGGGGCATGAACACCATCTGCATCTGTTTGTCTGATGGTTTTCATCTGGCGGTGGGCCTCGGCATGATCGATTCCATGGCCAAAAACGAGAGCTACCAGTGATGGTAGAAGAAAGATGGTAAAGAGGGTGTTGAAAACGAACGGCAGCCTAAAGTGAGGCGCCATGCTCGAAGATAGACAAGTTGAAGGAGAGCTTGGAAGAAGGAAGGAATAGACAACTTGGTGTTCGCCGGCGTGCAACAGCAGATCGTGGCATTAAGGGTAGTCAAACGAGAAGGGGTAGCGCATTTGCTGTAAGCTCTACAATTCAATGAACACTTCCAAAAACCGTCCGTCATGTAACGAGTGGTCCATCGATTGGTTAGGATAAACAGCCTACTACATCCGCCAAGTAAGCCCCGACGGGAGCCTACACCTAAGCAAAATTAGATCAAATGCAGGTACAATATGGTAGACCCCCCAAAACATGGTACCTGCGTCAGGCCACCTCTATTTCTGGCGTGTGCGGCAGATTGATGCGAACTATAGTTGTTACAAATTGAGCTAGATGCTGCGGTTTATCCGGGTCCCTGGACGGCCATCATACTGCTTTAGGCAAGCTGTTAACGACAATCAGGGTCCCGCCATTTGCGGGATGATCACGGGTCGTATGGTTTTCGGGCCGCCATCTACATCCTGCGAACATGGCCTCCACACTAAGCGAAGCGTCCCTGCAGGACGACCATCACGCGCCGTTAGATTGGAACGCCTTATACACGGTTAAGCAGACCCGACAGGGGTTTTCACAGCCTTATCAACAGTCAATGTGAAGCCCGCCACTGTAAGGCCTCCCAAATTGAACCCTCATTGCCCTCTCTTGGCTAGAAGAAGGATTGGAAATCCACATTTAGATATCTTTCTCACTGCCAAGTGCTGTCATTTCCCTCCCTCGTGGAGTCTTGGGAATTAACTCATTTCTCCCATGAGTATGATTAGTGCGATATTGACGATGCCACTCAACTCCAGGCCCATCTCCGGCCGGAGTTCTGCAGTCATCAGGAGAAACCAACAGCTTCAATCAACTTTTCCAGTGTTGTGTAACTTTCCAATTAATTGGAAGAACGCCTTACACTCTACCACCCGTGTTAACTCTAGAACTTACTCGGGCTAGTTGTCTAGGCTCAAGGCTTGCTGCCAAGTGCTTTGTTGAGGTGGATCTATTGGCTTCTGAACATATCAATAGGCTGAGGCTTCTTAGCTCAAACTTCTTCTTTATTTCTTTGGCATCCTCCTCTGCAGCCAGGAGAAGATACATCTCTCTTTTGTGAGATTACTGCTGTAGTCATGGCTTCGACTACGTACATTCTTTTCTGTCTTCTTAGTTTCCTCTTAACATCCCTACCTTTGTCCTGCGCCCAAACGTGTAGTGCATCTAGCCTTTGTGAAGTTGGATGCTGGTAAGTCACATTTTCTATGCGGGTTTTCTGACAGCTTAAACACTGCTCAATGCGAGAATCTGACAACGCTACTTTTCAACTCAAATATATGAGTAATAGCTAACTATCCAAATCAGCTCCAAATTCGGCCATTGTGGTTTTGGCCCAGACTTTTGTGCATCGGACGTCTGTGTCTCTGGCTGCGAGCGCAAGTCCGACTGTGATCCCGGATTCGGTTCACAATGGGCCAAGAGATCTACTTGTCCTCTAAACGTGTGCTGTTCAAAGTTTGTAAGTGTGTTTCGGCATATAAGGTTCTTTGTGCTAGGTGTGTGTATAACTACTGACAACATCTCTCTTAGGGGTTTTGCGGAACCACGAAAGACTTTGTAAGTAACTACTGAAACTGACCTACTTACGTCAAAGCATCAAGCTCACTATCATACTTCTAGTGTGGCAACAAGAAAGTCAAACGAGAGACCTGTGATGAAGACGGCACCCTCAACAGGGTGGTTGGCTACTACGAAGGATGGGGTGCTCGAAGGCCATGCAATGCCTTCTTTCCTGAGCAGATTCCTCGTGGCGTCTACTCAATCATCAACTTTGCCTTTGCGACGATTGATCCCCAGACATTTGAAGTTCTTCCCGCGACACCTGAGGACATACCACTTTACAAGCGCTTGACAGCGCTCAAGAAAGATGACCCCACACTCCGCATATACATCGCCATTGGCGGCTGGACATTTAACGATCCAGGTCCTACTGCGACTGTCTTCTCAGACATTGCACGGTCGGAAGAGAATCAGAAAAAGTTCATCAAGTCTCTGATTGCCTTTCTAAACAAGTACGACATGGACGGTGTTGATCTTGATTGGGAATACCCCGAAGCTCCGGATCGCAGTGGCAGATCCGAAGACTTTGCAAACTTTCCTAAATTCATGCAAAACTTATCCAAAGAGCTTCGGCAGACAGCAGGCCGCGGCGGGCTATCTATCACGCTCCCAGCATCCTTCTGGTATCTCCAACACTTCGACCTCGTCAAGCTCAAGAAATCAGTTGACTTCTTCAACATCATGTCATATGATTTGCACGGCACGTGGGATAAAGGTTCGAATCTTGATTCTACTTGATATGATCTCTTCTAACGTCTGATTCAGGCAACAAGTGGACCGGCGAATATCTCAACCCTCATACAAATATTACCGAGATCGATGCCGCTCTTGATCTCCTTTGGAGGAACAAAGTGGATCCAAACATGGTAGTTTTGGGCCTTGCATTCTACGCGCGAGCTTACACGCTCAAAGACCCAAGCTGCACTGAAGCTCAGTGCCAATTCGCATCGGGTGCCAAGAAAGGTCCTTGCAGTAACGAGGCCGGTATCTTGCTCAACTCTGAGATCGACGATATCGTTAAGAAAAAGAGCCTTGTGCCCAAATCATGGGAGAAGGAGACTGTGAAGATGCTTCACTGGGACGACCAGTGGCTGACGTACGACGATGCGGACACGTTCAAGATGAAAGCCAAGTTCGCCCGCAAGCGCTGCCTGGGCGGCGTTATGGTATGGGCCATCAGTCACGACACCAAGGACGCAAAGTACACGAAAGCTCTGGCGGCGGCGGCAAATCGCAAGATCCTTCTTCTTCCGAGTACGGAAGGTCCTGAAAAGGAAGTTAAGATTCCGCATCCCCAGTGCAAATGGACAAACTGCATGGATGGGGGCTGTCCCTCGGGCTGGCAAATAATGAAGCGCAGCGATGAGCATGCCCGTACCGATGAATATATGTTTGACAACTCGGGGTGTGACGGTGCGGGTATCCACCGCCTCTGTTGCCCGTCGTCCGAGAAGCTTCCAACGTGCGGTTGGTACACACTTCCCAAACGCGGCGGTAAATGTGATTCGAAATGTCCGGATGGCACTCAGGAAGTCGGATCCAACTCAAATTACTGTGACTCGGGCTACCAGGCCGCCTGCTGCACCACTTCGGATTCAGATAAGAAACCACTACGCTCCATGGAGCTCTATGAGGGTTGTGAGTGGTCCGATGCGCCAATGTGCGATCTGGGCAAGTGTACGTTTGCTGGCTCAGCATGGCCGACAGAACTAGTCGTCTCAGCAACAGGCAGTGGTGGTGCCATTTGCAATATGCGTTCTGCGGGCTGGGAAGCAAGTACCTGGCAGGTTCAGGAACGTAAGTACTGCTGCGACACCAAGACGAACAACCGCAAATGGAGCAACTGTAAATGGGAAAAGTCGCTCGGATGGGGTTCCGCGGGAGCCCGATGCTATCCCAACTGCCCTGAAGGCAAAACACGAGTGGCCATGGACGCTTGGGGTGACGGTTGTAAGACCAGTGGTGCCCGAGCGTACTGCTGCGACGCGGATAACTACGAAACCGAGACGCGTCCGTCAGATGAGATACAAAAGTATCGCGATGCCATGGAGGCTTGGGTCAAGAGTCCAACTTGTCCTCGGGGAACGGGGTCTCTCCAACGACGTTATCTCGTGGAACGAGGCCTCATCAGCGACGAAGACAAATCCCACCTTCTCACTCGGCAGCAAACTCCCATTGGCGGTAATGGCATGACCAATGCTGAAAGAGCCCTCAAGCTGTTGATGCTAATCCTCGCGGCCATATACCAGACGTCGACCGATATGAGCAAGGCTTATGGCAGTGCTTGGGACGACTTCATCAAAACCAAGCATCAAGGATTGCAGACAGTACCTATGAAGTCATTCCTTACTGACAAGTCTCGCTATCCTGCTTTTGATCTTGAGGGCCCAGAGATCACTGCAGAGCGCTTCGCTTGCCAGCTTGATGTCACTGACGCCCTGATTCGGCGGACACAAGTTACCGTCGTCATCTGCAACGCCGAGATGTGCGGAGTCGATGGGCTCTGCTTCGACTCGTTTGATGAAGATGCTCCTGGCACCTCAGATAGGCGTGGCATGGGGTTCGGGTCTGTGAAGGCGCGAGACACCCTCCTCGACACATCTCCTGCAGAACATCACGGCGCTCTCGAGAAGCGCGATAACATGGACGTTGAGTTTGAGTGTGTAGACTCGGCGAATCCCAACGGCAAGAAAATCAAGTGGAGGAAGAGGCCGTGGACTAGCGCTGGCCAATGGCCTTCCAATAATCCCATCTACGACAATGCCCTGACACACATGTACGAGGAACACTGCTCCATGACTAATCTCCGAGTTTCCCAGCTGCCAGATGGCGAGTACTATGCCAGTAAGTCGACGATGACTCTCTCTTGCATGCTATAGATTGTAGTTTCTTCTACATGGTCGTAATGGCTGACCCTTGACCTCGCACAGCTGAACACATCATTGAGATACAGACAATGGCTCTGTTTTTCACCGATGCACCGGGCGACAGGAGGTGCAAAGTCCCTTGCGAGTTCTTCATCAACGGATTTAATAACCCCATATCGGGCGGTCCATCCATGCCTGGCGGATTCATGAGTCCAGTTCCCAGTGAGCGTATCATGGACGCTCTGGGTAGTGAGCTGAACACGGTGAACTTCGTCTTGCTTCGGACCAATCTGAATGGAATGAAAGCCAGGGTATGTAGCCGAGTTTTCGGTGTTGATGGGTGGCATTTAGACTGACCGTGGTGCTGTAGATCTGGAGATACTTGGACCCCATCAGTGATGGCAGCTGGCTGGTAATGCTTGCCAACTCCGAGCCTCGGGAAGCACTACAGTCGATTCGAGATGTGAGTATGACTGACCATCACGAGTGATCAACATACTGACGCAATCAGGCAATTGCTGTGTTTAACTATCTGAACCATCCATATGTCCGACCTAAGCTCAGGGGCATCAACAGAGTGCTCCGAGAAGAGTTCCAGCGAGCATCTGATGCATACAACTTTGGGCACCCCAATGCTGGGGTCAACATACGCGATTGCTGGGATACTTGGTTCAAAGAACACCTGGAAGATATGGCGTCAAATACGCGTACGTGGGTGCGCGGTGCCATTGCGGATATGCGCCGGGCATGGAGCCCGTTGAACAATCCCAACGACGAAACGTATCAGGCGAGAGCACTACAGGTCAACCAGCATCTGACCCGTTTGGAAACGCTTGGTCTTACCAATGGGGAAATTTCCATTGACACTACGAATCTGATATAGTGGTAGTTATGGTTCGACCAGCCCCTGTATAATAAATTTTATTGAGACTGTTCCTTCACTGCTCCTATATCCTCACTAAACTCATTCTAGCACATTTTTCCATGCCTGTGTGCCTAGTTCAGCCGTATGCAGCTCATTATAAATAGCTCATGTCACTATAGCATGTTTGCGTCTTCAGCCTCTGTGTGGGTTTTGTTGCAATTGGCTTGGCGTTTCATTTACAAGTTGGACCTGCCTCATTTCGACACAACAGACGCCCAAGGCGATAGATACTCAAATGGATAAATAATATAGATATGCCAGAGACCTTCTCGGTCGCCCCTGAATCGAACACCAATTTCGTCTGCACCGGTTAATAACTAATTAGGCCTCCTTTCAGTTGCCCCGCCCCCGCTTCGACAATTGACATTGCTCCACGCCCTCACCTCTCTCACCCACTAAGTACGGCCAGCTTCACAATGGCGGAGCAACCACAACCCCGGGATCTCAGTAGTCTTTCAGCGCAGTTCCGCAGCGCAATGGAAAGCCTCACTCACCAATGGGGCTTTGTCGTTGTGCGCACCGCCTACGCCAATGACAACGACGACGCGCAGTGGGCTGCCGCCTTAAAGAAGCTACACGACTACGCTACTCCGTCAGATAGCGGGGCTGAAATGGATCCCGACACGTTTGCGCTACCCGTCATATCTGATAGTGCTCTTCTACACGGGGCTGACCATGCCTCAGTCCGCAAGGCCTTCAACCAGTGGATCGCGGATTTTGTTGGCCGGGAGAGAAATGAAGACGACGATGACGACGAAGAGTGGCCCTCGGACGTCCGGCGCGATGTGTGCATTGTCATCGACGAAGCCGTACTGGCTTCACTGCTGAATGCGCCAGACTTTGTTCGCGGCAAAGTCCCCAACCTGGACTTGGAGCCGTGGGTTACTGTAGTGGACGCCGAGGACCCTGCCAACATACCTTATCGCGGAGGGGGCCCGTACATGGGCTTCACAAGAGCCTACGCGCGTGTCCTCAGCCAACTGTTTGATGATCTCGACTCCCGGTCTCTAGAGAAGCTGAGCCCGATTCGAGTCTACGATGGCCAGATACCGTTTTTCACTGGTTCTTCGCAAGGCAAGCTTGTGGATCCGCCTGGTGGTGTGGATGGGCGATACAAGTTTCCCCGGGGAACGCCGAGGGGCGCACAGGGAGCGCAGGCTATGTTGGAAGAGATTGAGCGAGCAGTAGGGAGAGGAAGTATGGGTTACTGATTCTGATTCGTTGGAGAGCATCAAACAAAAGAAAATGGAAGTGGTAGTGCAGTCTTTCCCTGCCCTTGTTCTTCAAATTTTGAGATACAGCCCGGAAAAACGCTTAGGATGATGTGGCTAGGTTACCACTTGGTAAAAACAAGATATTACCTTTACACTAACTTCTGTTCACCGTTTCCAGGCCAACATTTCATATTCTATAGGATTTAATTGTCAGTTTTATACCTCCGAATTCCTCGCTGGAATTGGCAGTGGCGCGCGAAGATCCCTTGTCACATGTTTGGCGTCGCTTATGTTATTGGCTTGCGTTAAAGATAACAACAGCAGAGTCGACCGCTCGAGACATGCAGTAGGAAATAACGAGCTGAGGAGAGAGGATTGAAAGCGTGCAGACTGTATCTTCTTCCAGTAAAGACGATGCAGACGCTGCCTTGAGCGAGCGCTTGCAATCGTACCCATTGGATCTAGGCAGCTTGCAAAGATGCACCACAAGGTTGAGCGGTAGCACATACGTAGTAGTACATACTAACACAACCACTAAAAGTCAGCTCGACTGCTACGCCTCAGATCCCCTCAGCCAACAAAAGGCACCCACTGCTGATCTCATCCCGGGATTCAATACGAGCAAGACTATTCCCATCTGCAAAAGATAGTCTCTTCTCCATATCTGTGATCTGACCTATAAAGCGTTCACACGAAAGTGCACGCGACGAATACATGCCGAAATGTAAGGTCACTATAGAAAAAGCAATACTGATGTGCGGGGCTAGTGCATAAATAAGCGCATTCTTGATATGTCTTCCCTGGCGTTAGTACGAGAATGCCATGATTTTCCTTCTTCACAAGTCTACATCCTAACACACTACACAGCAAAACACATTCGTTGTCATTATTTTTACAGCATTCGACATTACAGTAGTCTTTGCGAGTAATACTGTCTCTACTTGAATCCTAGGCCTATCATGTCTTCGAATCTTACTCTATCAACCGATAATGACCTCGAGAAGACATGGCGGCTAGTGGTACAAGAATTCAGCAAGGAGGCAAACCTGGACTGGGCCAAGGTAAAAAAACCGTCAATCGAAGACGTTATCAGCAAGATCGATCCGAAGGAGGCGAAACCAGCAACGAAATCAAGAGCAAAAGACTTTGTCAATGATACATTAAGTTTCGTTCAGAAACTTGGGAAGATCATATCTCCTCTTGCAGGAATGGCCTTGGGGCCGAGTGAACAATGCTTCAACGCCCTCAACTTTGTCATTGTCGCCGTGCAAGACTACAAGAAGATCTTCGAAGACTTGACTCTACTTCTGGAGCGAGTATCCGTATTCCTCCGGCAACTCAATATCTATATCGAAGACCAAGATGACAGAGGTGTTACGCTGGATGAGCGACTAAGGCCAAGCGTCTATCGTGTTCTTGAGCATTTCATGGCCATTATGACCCTGACTGTCCAATTTAAATCCAAGAAGTTCAAAGTGAAGGCTTTTGCAAAGACACTACTACTCGGGGATGGGAGCGGTGTTACAGAAGCATTGGCCATGCTCGAGACGCGGGTATCAGATGTTGTCCGCATACAAGTTTCAGTAATCGGGAAGGATCTTTCCAAAGCTGCACAAGATATCCGCACTATGAAGACCGACTTAGATCTCATTCTCAGATATGACGAAGATACCAGAAACAGTCTGAAGAGACTGGAAGAAAACCAGGAAGCAAAGGGGAAACTGTCTGTTATCCACTCCTCGCTAAATCTCGATACTCTCGACTTAGCGCGGCGCCGCCATGCTCAGATCGCCGAAGAGCGCGTGGAGAATACCGGTCACTGGCTGTTTTCAAGAAATGAAGCCTTTGTTAGTTGGAGTGACATTGAGAAAAACACTCCACCAATGATATTGGTGATTGGTGAACCAGGTTGCGGGAAGACATTCTTAGCCTCAGCCGTGGTAGAGCACCTCCAGAAGAGAACGACAGACGCAACATATTCCTCAAAAGCTTTCGTAGCATTCCACTATTTATAAGGATCGTTGTCTGATAAAACGGATGTATCAACATTGAATCAGGGACTTCAATCGATGATTTGGCAGCTTGCGCAAGCTGACAGTGCCTATCGAGATTTCTTAGCCAAAGCCTGTAAGAAAAATGTTGGAAATAATACCATGGACGAAATCTGGCAGAATCTCGTTGTTAAATATGAACCCAAGGATGAGACAAGGTTTTTCATGGTCATAGATGGAGTTCAGAGCTCGGCTGATGCCTCGCCGCTCTCATCGGTTATCGGAACCCTCACAAGCCAACAAACAGAGCGCCAATCAAAGGATGGTCTACAACTTCGGTTATTCGTGACCACCGTCCCTCAGATCAATCGGAAACTCCCGGATGGCAAAGGGATGACTAAAATTTCGCTTGTCCCTGGGCCAAATAACGAAGTGTTAGTGCCCAACATTGATGATGTCCAAGAGGTTATCAGCGAGCGCCTCCTCCAGCTGCCCATCTTTCGGAATGACACATCACTGTCAGAAATGTCCAAGAACCAGTTGATAAAAGCCAAAGTCTCGCAAAATGTGCAAAACTGTTTCTGGCGCCTCGATCTTTTGCTCCGCGAGTTCGAGCAGTGTGTCAACCAACGGCAGCTTGACAAAATTATCAGACAATTGACCGACGACACCTCAGTAAAGATTTACAGACAGATTGAAAGATTGAATAAGACTCTGCATCCAGATGAGATACTGGTGGTCAATGCACTATTGATGTGCGTTCAGAGTTTTTCCTCGATTGGCTGTCCGCTCAATCTTGATGTAATCGAGCAATACGTTGATCTGTCGCTCGAAACACCACTCTTCTACAGTCTCAAGATCCAGATAGAGAAGAGGTATCATACTCTGTTCGTAGTAGATACCGATAACATCATCACCTGGCGTTACGAGATGATGAGTAAACATCTAATCGAAAGTGCCAAAGACGACAAGACGATGGATGAGATCCACAAAAAGCGAGGCAAACGATACGAAGGCGTAGATCTCGAGGAACTTGATCTCCTTGAAAAGATTGTCTGTACAAACTTGACAAACACACTTGGAACACACGGGCAGAAGCTATATGACAGATATGGATTTGCGGACTTCTTCGAATCGCGACGCGGTCAGCGGAAGGCTACCATACGGCTTGACGTTAGCGAATCCCACATCCATATCCTAAACATGTCTTTGAAAGCTCTTTGCGAGGATGTTCAGGGTTTTGATACCGATCGAATACGGCGGTTTACTCACAAAAATCTCTTTCGGCTGATCGAGCAGGCTGACCTTCGCAAAGCATCACCTAAGCAGGTAAAGTCAATAGGAGCCTGTTTGGTGAGGCTACTTCGAAGGGATGGGATGATTGATAAGTGGAGCAAAGATAAGTTCTCGAGGGCTATGATGGGCGACTGCTTTCGCGAGGTTCGAGAAGACATCAAATCCTGGCTATCCAAGAAAAGGGTTGCTGAAGCTCTAGAAAACGACAATGAGAAAGGTTGGCTTCGAGATATCGGAAAACCAGATTCGTTTGAGGCTGCAAGATTTTGGGACTACGCAATGCATCGGTTGGTTGAACGATGGCTGGAGAACGGAAGGGATAAGTGGGAAATTGTTGCCTGTTTCATACCAAAAATTACTACCGTAAGTCATACTCAGAACTCGTCGGCAAAGACCCTGCTAAAAGCTGTATCAAGGAATCAATGCATGATTGGTTGCATCGGATGTGCCCCGAGTCGAAGGAGATTCTGATGCTTAAGCGCATGGCGGAGCTGGAAAAGTCCGTTATGAATGAACTAGACAGGAAATGGTTGAAGGAAAAATGTGAAGAGATCCGAAAATCGGAGCCTGGCAACGAGTGGGTGAGGAAGTTTCTAAAAGGAGAGCGTGTAGAACCTCAGGATCCACTACAGCATTCTCCTAAAGAGAAAAAGACCCCAGTCAAGAACGAGTACCGAAAAGCACAATCAGGGAGAGAGTTCAGAGGGCCGTTTGCATGAGGTGGTCTCGGTAAAAGTCCCCTACTAAAACTGAACGTTGGATACTAAAAAACTGGTAGACGTATGACTTAGAAAAGATAGGAAATAAGTGCAATAAGAAAGTAGGCATTTAAATAGCCTACGATCCTATATACAGCGCTGTCATGGTCGTCTACTTATATATACGCTTAGTAGTCTCGCAATACCTAGTAACATCACCAAATAAGTAATATCAGCCTCACGCGCCACTGGGAAATAAAGAACCTTATGAGATTAGAATTGAGTACTGGTTTATTCAACCAAAAGGCCATGAAGCCTGATATCTTCTTATATTCGCCTTACCTCCCTTTGCCCTTCAAAGAACTCGCTGTCTAACCCGACTCATCTTTGGCCGCCACAACTGCTTGACCATGTCCCGCCTGCCCAGGGTCGGGTTGGGTGCATTCAGTGTCGTATTGTACGTCGCGTTGGCTGGAGTCACATTCATCTGGATGGTCGCGTTGCCCTCCCTGTAGGTGCTCGTCGGTGTGCCCACCGTCATGTAGTCGTGACTCAGCTTCTTCTTGCCCGTCGCAACATCAAACCGCTTCAATGCGCGCTCAAACATCTCTAGAGACACGAGCGGCTGGTAAAAGGGCACCTCGTGGCCCGATTCGTAGATGCGTACAAACGAAAAGAGGCCAGACTGCTTCACCTGCCCGTGCACAACGCCGTCGCTGCTAGTAATGTTGGTAAAGCCGGCTTTCGAGTACCCCTTGGCCTTGATTTGGTCTGCCACGACTTGACCACCCAGCCAGTTGCAGTTGTAGTCGCTGCTCGAAAGGTTAGCAAATCCTATCCTGTCTCAATCATGGCATTGTCCAAACTTACGCGTCTCCATAGTAAAGCATGACCTGAACGCCTGCAGCAAGCAGCTTCTGGCACGCCTCAATCGTACCAGACTCGCGACCGTCGTCGCCCGTGTTGCCAAATGACGAGCTGACTGTGCTAGAGCTGGTCGAGAAGTTCTGGAAGGCTCCAATTGCCTTTTGCACATCAGGCAAGTTGAGGTAGGTCTCAAAATACGAGTACGGAAACGGATCCGGCGTCAACTCCCGCATGTCATATTCGTCCCGTCCGCTGTAGGTGTCGTACAAAAACTCCACCTTGGAAGCACAGAACTGATCCGCCGTCGCGCATACCGCATTGCTACCAGTCTCGTAGCACTGCTTAATTCGGTCAACGCAATTGCCTGGGCCGTACAAATTGTTAAACCATTCGTCCTTGACCGTCTGGTTGTACGGATCGAAGTCATAGGTGTTGCCAGGATACACGCTATAGTTGTAATACGCCTGGTACTGAACAAGCGGGTCAAACCACCCATTGCCAATCAACACGTTCTCCAGCTCAATCTTGTGCGCACCAGGAATCTTTTTCGCATTCTGGTCCAGGAAGTAAGAGTTGAACACGGGCGCGTAGTGTCCGCCATAGCTCTCCGTCGCAAAGTTGACGCCGTGGCGCGAGTATTCGGGGAATGCTCCCATGAAGCCCTGCAATGTCTTCCACATGTTTGGCGCCGCTCCTTGAGTAGTGTTGGCCGTCAAGCTAACATCTGGCTTTGAATACGTTCCACATGTTCCATATTTTGCAGCATAGTCCGGACATGTCGCGTTCGGTAGCTCAATGATATAGGTACCGTCGTTGTAGGCTGGGATTGGAATCGAGTATGAAAGACCGACTTGCGTAGGTTCATCGATAAAAAGCATATTACTCGCGTTGGACCACGAGTATGGGTTGTCATAAGGTTTCAAGTCCGGCCCAATACCACACGGCCCCAGTTCTTGAAACAGCCCAATCATGGAACTCGATCCGGGCCCTCCATTAATCCAAATCTGCAAACAGAAAAGTCAAATCAGACCTCGGCATGCATTTTCGAATAGAAAAAATATTTACCGTCAAAGGGGCATCTTTCGGATCCTGATTGCGCGCCTCGAAGAACCACCAGAAAATGTGCTGGTTTTCCCCGACATCTGCGTATCCCGAATAGCTCTTCACATCCGGGTTCATCTCACAGATACTAGCCGGTACCTGTTTGTAGCGCACGCTAACATTTGCATACCCTTCCTTGGTTATGAGATCAGTAGGCGCAGGCACAAATTGCCCAAGCGCACCCGCTGCCAATAAAGGCGCAGCCAACAGCGCACTCGTCCTCTTCATTATGAGGCTTTGTCGATGCAGATGGCTGTAGTCACAACATGTTAGCGTGTAAATGAAAGAACAAAATTACAAACTCTCATACCTTTTGGATGCTTCCCAAAGTCTTGCCGCAGTCGATACACCCGAGTAAAAGGAAACAACTCGGTAGAGTGCGACACAGCGTAGAGCGCCAGTATATATGTATCAAGGCTATGATTCCAACCTGGTTACGCCCTATGCACATGGTACCGTTCCCACCTTCTCATGTTGGTTAATTGCCTGCTTATCTACGTACTAGCAGCCCGGACCATTGGCCCTTTAGGCGGTCTGAACTACGGTTGACATCATTTATCGACCGTATCTGCAGCGTCGATTTCGGTTGGATCCACACATAGCCAGAAAAGGCATAGCGAACCGCTACCCGGCGAACAGTCGTAAGGGACCATGTTGTAGCGCTAGTATACTGCAATCACAAAACTCAAATCAAAGTAGCAAAGATCGATAAGTGCCCAAAATATAAACTCAAAAAAGATGGGAATGAATGCATTCACCAAATACCCCGCGCGACTCGTACACAAGCATACGACGCTGAGTGCTTGTGCGAGCTTAATGCCGCCGCCAAGTACGCTTCCGTGGTGTTCCGTCCGGGATTCTAGCCTGATTAGGCAGGTACGGTGTATCGAATCCTGGCCATTTAGCCGGACATCTATCACCTTAGTCTAGCCTCAGTTTTTGCTGATCCAATCCATCTGCACCCACTGCTGCTGTTATCTATGCAATGCCGTGCGTCATCGGCCAAGCAATATTACTATTCGGCCCTTATGTGGTAAACGCGGAGGGGTAGTGGAGTGGGTTTTCTTGGTGATACTGAAGGACCGAATGATATTCAGAGGTTAAATTCCCCTCTCGAAAACTTTAATAGCTTTGAGATGTTTGAAAATGATTCCAGTAATGAATTACTTTTCTTTCAACGTTCGGTTTACAAAAACGTGATTTGTAAGTTTTTGCACCATAGAAGCTGTCTTAATCTCGCATGAGTAACTGCTAAGTATAGTAATCTCAGAGATAAAAAATACTATATCTCGCTATTGTAGGTACCCTATATTCGCGAGCATACTAACTAGTAAAGCACTAGACTCTAGATATATAGTCGATCTTGCTAAACCGAAATTGAACTTAGAGAATCGCTCAAGGCGATTCTTGCAGCTTCATTCTCGGGTTAGACATCTTGCATCATGATATGTTTGTCTCGTAGTAGCCTGGATGGATCTATCCCGCTTAGAGTACTACCAAGTTTCGCAATGTGTATGTAATCAAGTCCCTTGTCAGCGCCGATACGCTGTCGAGGAAGTCCGGTATATCAAGCAATCTCTCATAGGTTACATTTCAACGCTAATCTCACTCGGATATTCACATCCATGTATGGTACGTCTTATACTTTCTCGGACACAATGTATATCATATTCTGGCAGCCTTAGGCAATATAGTAACCTCATTTGTACCTTTATCTATCTATCGGCAGCAACAATTGTTTGAAGGTAGTCTACGGGCAGTAATATCCAAAGCTATGATACTGCTCAAACCCATTGCCATTAAAGTAGCAATTAGCATTGTCGGTAGGAATAGCAAGACGACTACCATCGTTTGGCGACTGGTTGTAGCCAGTGTACAGCGTGATGTGGCATCCCGGGGAAGTTTGCAATATTTGGATAGCTCCGCGGGGGCCTTTGGATGTCATTAGAAAACGTGTGCAGTCATCTGATGAAATTTCAAAGGTCTTTATTTACCTGGAAAGTTGCCCTTTACTGTTGCAGGGTTGAGGTCGTAGTTTTCTTCGAAACCCTGGCAGTTGATGTGGTCGAATGCGTTGAAGCGGACTCGGCCGTTCGCGGCTGCAAGGGGCAGAAGAGGGAGAAGGGCGTAGAAGAACTGCATTATGGTTTTTTTCAGTGCTGGGTTGAGGCTTGGTTGCTTGGAGTTGGATGATTTCGCAAGGGATAGAAGAGGGGCGAAAGGATATGTTCAGCTCGATGCTGAGGTTTTAGATGGAAGAGAGATGAGGTTTTATGTGTACTCGAGGGCTGTGATTAAGTGGATAGTATCATCATCGACGTTCTATTCACGCCCATGTAGCATGCATTAGCATTGCGACATCATTTAGCAACGACCGTATTTGTACAAGTGTGAAGTCGGAAGTAACGGAGTTGTTCAAGAACAGATGCTAGGTCTTACAGTGTAGTCCCAGAAGAATATCAGGCTACCCGTGGAATACACGTGAGCCTCCATTGTTACCAGGGTTTGCCGTATACCCATTCGTATAATAGGCGAGGTGCAAGTCCCATGCCGTAGTTCGGTCAAGGTAGGTATTATCAAGCATTAGTACCTTGTTACTGCATCAAAGTCTAGCCTGAAGACCTTGACTCTTGTGCAACCCGACGAGCGTGCTAGAAGATTTTTTGACTAATCTCTCATATTCTCCAAAGCCGTCCGTTCCGCATTGTACAATGTACAGATGATGATCATTCAATAAAACAAGCTTTCTCCGCAGTCGGCTCTATCCGATCGTCGGTCTGCATGACTGGCTTTGACAGTCTTGACTATTTGTTGCTAAGTGATCCCGTCGGGTAAACGTGATCCTGCAGGTAATGATGACAATAGGCGAAAAACTCTGTTTTTGGTCAGCGGCTGGATTTGCGTTGGTAGGATTACTCGATGTAGTAATTGGTCTTACCACATCAATATTGTATATTAATCACACGCAGGTCTAATAGGTCAAGCATGCCATGGGAACCTTTTCACCCTGTCTCTATGTTCTACCGGGTGCCTCTAATAATAGGAAACATTTCATGCGGGAGTATGGTTCGCGAGTATGCTGGGCGATGCTTGGTTGGAAAGTCGGCGTTACGTCCTTGCTAAGTTAGCTGGTTGCACGTTGGGGGCCTCGTTTCTGCGCGCTTCTCACGGACAAATCAAGCACTACTATAGAGTTGCAGTAGCTTCATAGCAAGCCTCAACGCGCGCAATTAATAAGCTGCGTGCATCCGCAACTAGCGCATTCCACCAAGAAGAACGCCATTTTAGTGTGACGGATCTATGGTATTTGGAGCTAAGATTATTAAACAGATGAGATATATCTTTTGCAACTATACGAAACCTTGATAGATTCTTGCAAAAGACACTTTAGACATGGTAGGAGCCTTCACTACCGTTACGAAGTGTGCGAATGCTATACAGGGGACCTTGTTAGAGAGAAATTGCAATGTATATTGCAGATCATTTTTCTGATCTCCGCACAGTATGTTACTGACATACTTTGATAGCTAATCTCTATTGCCCATGTTGCACGCAAGTTTTACGTCGCAACTTGGATGAATTTCTCCCTAAACTCTGTTTCCTTGCAGCAAAAATACTCAATGTCTCGAGTATCTATTGCGTCTATACGGCAACCTTCGTGAGGTGACATCTTATAGTCCATGACAAAGAGCAAGATAACCAGTCACTCAGCTGTATCACCAGCCCCTCTCAACCGGCTTACTCCCTACAAACTCTCCTTTCAAACGATTCTCCTCACCAGCTTGATAATCCGTCACACATTCCCGTCCCCGGCCTTCTCTCCGTACACCGCCATCTCCATCCAATTGATTCTCTTGCGCAGCGCCAAACTCACCCAGATGCGATACCTCCTTACCATCCAGCTCCCAGGAATTAGCAGATGTGGGCATCTCGGTGGTTTGCGGTGTTTTAGAATCCTGGTAGTAGTAGTGAGAGTCCCAGGGCGTGATACCGGCAGAAGAGGGGTATCTGGGCAAGGTTCCACCAGCAAGTGTTGATGGAGGGGATATCCAGGGTGCTTGGTCTTGCGGAGTGATGGGAGAGACTGGCGAGATTGGGGAGCGCAGTGCGGGCTCTGGGGATGCAAGGGCAGTGGGTGTGCCTGCGGGTAGTACCGTAGGAGTAGGAAATGTCGAGGAAGTGTCGATTTGGGGTACATGGCCATTGGAAGACAATGATGATATCGTGGGACTAGCTTCTTTGTCTGTGAATGGCGATGAAGGTTGATACTTGGTTTTCCGGCGATGCCGAAGGAGGAGCAGGATGAAGATTCCAATCAGGGCAAGGGCTGCGATGGCTCCTACGACCACCCCGGCGATGAGACCTGCCGAGGGCCCTGAGTTTGAATTCGATGGGGATGGCGGTGGGGAAGTGGCAGAAGATGAAGAAGCCGGTCCTTCTGAGGATGACGCAGAAGTTACTCCCCTAGTCGACAAAGAAGTAGAAGTTCCGATCTCTGTGACTGTCATGGATCCATTTTCCTCTCCAACTGCACTTGTTGCCGTGATCCTGGCTGCAATACTTGTCGGATCCACGGGCGTCGGCAAGGCATTCACCACTCCGCCAGCCACACTCTCAATCACGGCTGTAGGAACTGTAACGCCCTTGCTTGACAGAATCGACGATACATCACCCACAATACTCGACAAAAAGTCGCCTATTTGCCGTTTTCGCCGTGCGTGCTCCTTTTGAACCTGATCCACTGCTACACTACCTGCCGCGCGGCAAGTGTTGTGAACGTTTCCTTCTGTGATGGCGCGATCTGCATGGGCCCACGGCCCCGAGGCGTAGTTTTCGTAGCACGAGATGCGCCAGAGGTACTGGCTGCACAGGCACGCGTAGTCTGGCGTAGGTGTAGTATGGCAAGGGAAGTTGCTCTTGACTGCTGCCATACAGGAAGTTATTGCACTAGAATTTATCGTGACCAAAGTTAGCCTTATTACTTCATCATTTCTTGTCTCCCTTGTTTCTGCTTTGATGATGTGCAATGGAACCAAAATCAAGGAAAACAACAATCAAAGGATATAGTTTACATTTGTTCATGTTTGATTTGCTGCTGCTGTGGCGACTGGAAAAAAGCCGGCCATGACAGCGCGGGTAGAAGAGTCAACGCAATACGAAGCATTGCTCATATCTTCAATTGAGAAAGATAGACGTCGCTTTCTAAGGAGAAAAGCATTAGAACCCGTCTAGATGAATGAACAGCAAAGGTCAAACAAGACAGCTCAGCTCTTTTTTGGGTCAGAAGAAAAAGAGCGAAGCAGCCGCGGAGCCCCGATACTGTTTGTGACAGGAAACCTGCTAGGCCGCTAGCCCGGGTAGATGATGTATGAGGTGTGGAGGAGATGCATGTGTGGCTTGCGGTGTGGCAGTGCGCAACAGGGGTCCTAGCCTATCTGACTGGCAGGAGGGCAGAGCCGCGTGCAGAGTGACACGCAATCGACAACAGTAGTTTGGTGCGCTAACGGGCCGTCCTCACCAAGTTCCCCTCAAATGTACAGGCATACATACTGTACGTCCTGGCTTTATCCATGAATTTTGCTGATGCAAGCGATCCGTCAAGCAGAAACGATAGACATGAACCATTGACTTAGTGAAGAGATATGAACAAGAGAAACTCTGTTAATAACTACATTGGGGGTATGTTAGAAAGCAATCAATCTCGTCCTTGTCAACAACGAGGTTTCCGCTTACGGAAATTTGGGGTATTATCGCAAAGTTTTGGCACATTGTGGACTGTCTGCCCTCCATGATAAATCTCAGCGAGTTGACCATGCAAAGCCTACTTCCCGTTCGCACCATCGCCATGCCCTTCGAGTCGGTTCACAAGCCTCTTCACGCCGCTCCATTCCTCGCTCCTCGTCTGTACACCACCCAAGTCGTCGCCAACTTCAAATACGGTGACAACGCCATCCATGCCACCAACAGCCACCTTCCTGCCCTCATTCTTCTCCCACGCTAGCTTATTCAGACTTCTGTTCATGTATCCCAAGCCCGTCGGCATGTTCGTGAATGCGCCTCTCTTGCCATCACTAGGCTTGATAGACTGTACAGGCACTTCGACGTCGACGTTGATGTCCCACACTTCAAGGCTACCTGCTCCATCGACAAGAGCAAACACAGAGGGCTTGACAGGCGACCATCGCGCATCATACACAAGATCCTCACGCGCAATGTCCAGCACGGGCGTGACTTGTTGTGCGGCGCCTGGCAGAGTGACATTGGTCGCGCCCGTGGCGGCTGGGGGCCGCACTTTCCATAGCTTGACGCTCCAGTCAACACTGGATGATAGCACAAGATCGCCAAGATCAATCTGGCCCTTTGCCGGATGAAAGTCCAAGCTCATTACAGGCGCAGCGTGACCAGCGTATTTGACACGCCCATCCACACCAGCCTTTGCACCTGCACGATCGTAGCGATGGCACGGATAGATGGAGCCTTCTTCTGTGCCAGCAAGGAAATATGTCGGATCCGATTGAGGGAAGGCGATGCTAGTCACCGCCATGTCGTCCGTCTTTGCTGGGGGCGGCGATGTAAGTTCGAGGAATTCTTGTGGTTGCGAAAGCATGTCGACTGTCCAGCCACATACAACGCCGTCCGTCGAACACGAGATGATGTTGTTGGCATTCTGTGTACCGACAATGTCTAGTGAGTAAACGGGATGTGTATGACCAGATCCTGTAAGGGGTGTCTTTTGCACAGGTGCAGACTTGGCCCGAGTGTCCCATAACAGCACTTGGCCAGAGTAGGCACCGCCAACAATGAGGTTCGGATGGAATGGAGAGAACTTGGCAGTAAGGATATCCGATTGGGCGTGGAAGATGTATTCGGGTCGATCATGCATGTGCAGGTTCCAGACTTGGACAAGACCATCCGGGTCGTGCGGAGCAGATGGGTTCTTTGTATACGAGGCGAGGACGAGTTCAGGAAACTTCAAGTTTGTTGTTAATAGTGATTCTGTGAAACAAGACGGTATTCCGTACCTTTGTGGAGAAGCCCAGATCGGAAATCATTCGCTTCTTGCTCCACCGCTCGTCCCAGAACTGCGCAACCTCCCTTATTCGCCGACCCTTCTTTGCTCCACTCGAGCCGTAGCCTTCATCCGAGTCGTCGACATCCACACCTGCATGCGCATAGTCGGCGAGAATGTCATAGCCTAGCTGTTGGTCGAGAGCCCGCTCCAACACCTTTGTACTTCGCTCTACAAAGCCAATGAATTCCTCCGAGTTCTCCACGGCCGTGAGTTCCTCATTTGTGAGAGTCTTGAAGGGAAAGTTCTCGTCTGATCCCGGCTGTGGCGCGCCTTCCTGGGGTGGTTGTTGGACTGCCTTGATCTCTTCCTCAATCTCCTTGCGCAGTTGGGCTCGAATCTCCTCCTCACGCTCTTTTTGTCTCCTGCTCAGCCTCTTGCTCTTGGGTGATCGTGTAGGGCTATCGTCGCGCTCGCTGTCGCTGCCGCCCGCGCGGCGTTCCTTTGAGGGGCTCCATTCTATGCTCGCCTGCACTCCCTTGCTGTAGGTGATGATCTCCTTTTCTTTCTTGACCTCATTTGTGACCTGGCCGTCGATTTCGTACACGGTAGCTAGTGGGCCAATCGAAAGCGTCTGCATCTCTCGGTCGATCATGCCAGCAGATGGCGGGAAGCCGGCGGAGCCTTCATCGCTGCTAAGCTGGCCTGCGCTGACGACTGATGTCGGTCGGGTCGCCCGCCCTGGACCGGCGGGCGAGCCAGGTCCAGTTGATCCAGGCCTGCTCTCGCCGAGAATGCTGTTGATGAGGTTGTTGACATCAGTTCTCCGATCGAGGTCTTCGCTTCGTCTTGGTGTTGGTGAGAGGACTTCCCCCAGCGGACTGCCCGTTGTCGACTGCCGGCTCGCCGACTCTGCTTTTCTCAGTTCGCGCTGGCGCTTCAGCTCGGCGAGCTTTGCCTTTTTCGCGAGGATCTCATCCCGCCGTTGTTGCATTGTCGACTCCATGGCGGAGATGTGGAGGGGAACCAGTGTGTATGCGGTGTATGTGTTTGGGTATCTGTATGTTTGTTGCCGTGTTACTGATTATATAATCCCATGCGTGTGAATGGCTGTTTGATTTATGCTGTCTTTCTCTGCGTTCTTGCGCCCAGTGACTGCAGCAGCAAAAAATAAAATAAAACAGCGTGGCGTGTGGTTGTTATGTGGCTACGTCGTCGCGCCAAGCGGAGTGTTCAGTTGGTGAGTGTTCAGGGACTGGGGGGAGGGACGCACTAGCTCGCAGCGAGGGCGGCAGTCCCGACCAAATCTTGCGCCAGGTCCAACCTCAACTTTGACAGCTCTGCAACGCCCAACAACCCGCATCCGCCCCGACGCCCCTCGTCCTGCCGCCCCGGATCCCATCCCCCCGGCGTCTACACCACCGTCTCGTCCGGAATATCTGCCATTGGACATAGACGACCAAGAACAACGGTTATCGCAAGCCCTCTTACACGCCCCCCCAAAAACCGTCACCATGTCCACATCCGTCGGTGTCAACGTACGCTCAACCCCCTCCATCCCGCCAAAGGATCCCCCCAAAATATCCAGAACAATGAGCTTCGCTGGAGTCCCGCAAGACCACCAGATATATTGACAATGACGGCTAATGGATTGCAATGACAGGTCCTCCGGTGGTCCGCACTCGGCCTGGGCGTCTTTTACGGTGCCTACCACCAGCTCTCGCTCTCTGCCGCCGACCGGGCAAAGGCCGCACAAAAGGAGTGGGACCACAAGCAGGCGTTGATCAGACAAGCAAAGGAGCAATGGGCACGAGACCACCCTTCAGAACAGCCAAAATCATCGGGAGGTGCGTCATTATTCGCTATGCCAAATTTCTCAGCCAAAACTCATCCTTTTTACTAACTGATGGGTTTGAAAAACAGCCAAGGCCGACCCAAAAGACCCCAATGCCGATCTACACGCCCTCCTCGGCATAACCGACAAATAAGCCTAGTCAGAGAAAGGGCTTCATTGTTTCCTACCCTAGCATGGACATAATGCGGCTGTCCCCTTTTTTGCCAAGCCCAGAAGACGACTGGGAGAAAGAGGGGGAGAGAGACAGAGAGGATAACTAGTCAATAGTCGTACGACATCTACGAGATACCAATCTCCCGGTACTTTTTGTGCCCTTTTTGTACAACATAGACGTCGGGTTGATAACGTTTTCAAATACACATGCTTCCAAGTTTTGAACCATGGCACCCCGTCGGCTTGCTTTATTTCATCTTATTCTCCCCCTCCGTTTCTCTTCTCATATCAGTGTTGCACACGGGTCAACCCAATCAACGACCCCCACTCAATTGATGGTGAATAGAGATAAAACAGCAGCACAACAACAGAAGAGCATGCATACCACAGAGCCACCTACAATGTTACGTGTTCATCGGCCCAAGTCAATGTCTTTAATATCAGAAAACGTTGTATTCTATACATGTCTCATCTCAGCTCATCACCTGGCCCCGCTCTCTCAAAACCACCCATGGGCGTTAATTCGTAACAAAAAGCCAAAACCAGAGCCCATGAGAAGAAAGTGCCATGCAACTCTCGAGACGTATCCAATCCAAAAGGAAAAAAAATAACAAGACAAAAACAAGAGCAGTGGAGTGGTTTTCCAAACAGAGGAGTATCAAATGCCAAAAGCGCAAAAAGAGAGACGAGACAAGTGGGCCGCAGCAACATGAACGCTGCGCGGCCCTTCCTTTCCCCAATTCGCCTCCCAAGCGCTTGACACTGCCTTTACCCCGATCCCTTGCAGTCAAGCCGCAAAGACACACACAGTTGCACATCTTCAACAACCTGCAGTGAAGCTATGCCGTTTTATTTCATCGTCAAACCCTTGCTTCTCTTACAATACCTCGCCGACAATCTTGGCAGCCTCCTTGTACGTCTTGAGCAGCTTCTCGCACTTCTCGCGCTCAGCCTTGATCGTGTCATCCTCGTACAACAGCTCCTGGAAGAGATCTTCCTTGTACAGCGTAGACACCAGACGGTTCTGTACAACATCCTTGGAGTGGTTGACCAACAGATGCATAATCGCCTTGGGCACTTGGTCAGCAACAGTCTCTCGGACAATGTTAAAGTACGATGAGATGAGCCGGCGAATAAGTTCAGTCTCAAGCGCTTCGCGTTCTGTAAGGGCTGGTGCTTGCTCAGGGTTGGAGGGCTGTGTAAAGTTAGTATTCAGCGTCAACAAGGTCTGATATGGAAACTTACAAAGCCGCCTTCAAAGTTTTCTCCGCCCATATTTGGGCTATGGGGAGGGGCGCTGAAAGCAGCACTCGACGGTGCGTCATAGTCATCGGTATCTGGTGGCATCATCGCCAGCACATGGGCGGGTTGCTTGCTATCACCTCTCCGAATGCTCTGTGCAAAACTGGGCTCGATGTTCTGGGTGACGTGTCGGCTTCCTGGCCGGTTGTCAAGCATTGGTTGGGTTGCTTGTGGCAGGCCCTGTGGGTTAGGATATGCGGTGTTGCTGTCTTTGCTGAAGAAGTAGTTCAAGAAGCTGTCACGGGCAGTACCGGGGGGTGACCGGTTGCGGCTATTGAGTGCTGCTGTTGTGCTCTGAGATCCGTTCACCATTCGTCCCACAGCCGGTGACATGCTACGGCTGGTTTGGGACTGGTGTTTTCGAAGAGGAAGAGACTTCAGCGATGCGTTGTCGCCACCTTCGCCGTCTTCTGTGCCCTCTCCGTTGGTACCGTTCTGGAGCTCTTTTAATCTTCTTTGTTCTCGCTTCTTCTTCTCAGCCTCCATTGCGATCTTCTTCTCCCTTTGTTCCTTGTCGCTGATGACAGACGACATGGCAGCAGCAGCACCAAGGAAGTTGGGGTGGTTTGTGTTGATGTAGGCTCTCTGAATATCGATGAGGGAGGCGACATAACCCGAGCAAGGGCCAAGCTGTTCTCGAAGAAGATCTGACACGACTTCAATAAGCTTTCCTTGTAACCTGGGGTATCTTGTCAACTCAGTGGAGCCGCATGTGTGGCAGATCTTGATCAGCTCTTCGTAGACGAGCTCGACACAGCGCTGACTTGGAATCTCCAAAAGCTTGATCTGAGGTTTTACGAGGAGGTCAAATGCCAACTCGGGAACGAACAGACTGGGTCGGGGACCAGTCGAGTTGCGGATAGCCGTCCTGATGTCTAATACGGACAGGTTCTGGGTAGGATCGACCTGCTCGAGCGAGTTGCCGAAGACCGAGTTGAAGATGTAGTATATCCTGGCACCACCGCATAGCTCCTTTGTCGAGATCTCGGTAGAAGTACCGTCGATGGATGCAATGAAGGAAGAGGCGAAGCGAGTCATGAGCTGCAGGATGAGGGAGCCACGGTGCTCTTTTCCAGTGAAGGTGACGTCGCCATAGCTCGCAAGCTCCTGTTGTGTTTGGCCCATGAGGGTGTTCAGGCGTGCCTTGATGTCTGGTAAACGGTCTCGGATATGAGCCATGAGCGTTTGGTTCAGGCTCTTAGCAAGCAGTTGGGTACCGCAGCGGTTTGCCATATTCCTGTATGCAGGGTGGTGTCTGAAGAAGTCCCGCTCGGCTTGTAGGGCATCGGCCAGGGACTTGTTGCCCTGAATGTCCTGTTGTGATCGGTTGACAATACCAATGAAGCCGAGTTTGAGTGGGTAGACACGGCCTGAGAGAATGTCCATGGCATTGGTGCCGTGGTCCATAAGGTCGAGCTTTGTGAGGACACCAATGGTCCTCTTACCCATGGGGTCGACATGACGTGCAAGCTTCAGAGCCTCCGAGTTTACGAGATCGACGTTGGCGGGGGAGACTGCGAGAATGACACTGTTTGGCTTGGCAATGTACTCGGTGATCAAGTTCCGTGTCTGCTTCTCGATATCGGAGGGTTGGTCACCAATGGGCACCTGTGTTTGTTAGCCTGGGATTGCCACGCAGAAAAAGTCGGAAGCGCGCACCTTGGTCAAACCAGGCAAATCGACCAGCGTCAAACTCAAGACGTGAGGCGAGTAGATTTTCAGGTTAATGGGCTGCCTGTTGATGCCCTTGTTGTTTCCTGCTATCCTGGACGTCTCGTTCTCGATCTCGCGCTTGACGTCTGCAAAGTCGTAGAAGCGCTGGCCAGGAATGTGGAGAAATTCAGCCCACTCCTGCTGGCTCGCAACACTTGCGGGCGTGTGGGGCACATGGACTTCATCGTCATCGTCTTCATCGCGTTCGCTGGGGAGGTTGATGAGTTGGAGAATGAGCGGTCGGCGGGTGACGATGCCACTGCCACGGGGCAGGAAATCCTTGCCGACAATGTTCTCAAGCACTGACGATTTGCCAGAGGACTGCGATCCTACAACGACCTGGGCCAGTTAGCAGCGCCTCGACAGCATGCAGCGGAGCGGTTGAAAATCTGCTCCGCCCTCACCGCATTCACTTTTCCGGCTGGGGCGCACATACAATCTGGGGCAAATCGAGAGAATCATTTCCAATCGTATTGAATACCAGGTCCTGGAGCCTGTTGACAATGTTGAGGAGTTCCTCGCCCAGCGCCGCCATAGCGCTGTTGTGTATCTGTCGTTTCTTTGCTCCTCACGGGACGGACTCGTTGCCGGGCAGCCAGACCAGACCAGATGGCGGAATCGAATGCTGCAGGCGGAAAAGTCGAGGCAGAGCGGGGGGAGGAGGGGTATGTGCAGAATACAAATGCGGGATCAGGCGGGGAGATATAGGTGATGGCGACTTTGTAGGGAGCAGAGGCTCTGGACGGGAGGGCCTTTGCTGCAGCTCCGTCGTCACTTCGCTTGAAAGTTCATGTTCCAAGGCGGCGGGCACGTGACGGCCAGCATGGCACTCTGCTCCCCACATCACGCACTCGCACTCACCACTCTCCTTAATCTGGCCGCACGCTACCCATGTTTTTGCGCATAAAGGAGCGCTGGACGCCAGCACACGCAACAAGCAACCCCCCAGGGTTGTTGTTCACGGAGAGCTCGAGGCCGTCGCTGGCGTTGGCCGTGAGCCATGGCCTGCCCTGTCAAACGCCACACCAAGTGCGGTGCATGACGCCCGGCTCCCAAGCCCGGATATGTAACTACAACGGTCCATACATGTGGACATGGAACGCACGGCAGCCCGCAGCACACGACAGCCAGTGTGCGCAATGCAAATGGCACAAGAAAAAAAATAACCCCTCGGTCGCCAAACCAGCAGTCGTAGCACCAGCGTCATCAGCAGTCAAGTGTTGGGAAACTGGCAGTGGGCCAAGCCATCAGAACAACTCATCGCACGGCTCCGCAGCCCCTTGTTGAGCACCCACAATTTGACACACCGCGAGCATGTCTGGACTGGCAGCAACACGACTCTGCCCGTCGGGTTTCGATGGGGTCGCCTGTTGTCGTCGTGTGAGAAGAGGGCATGACACGTATGTAGGGCTGTAGGCTGGTGACTTATTATTACATAGCACTACTTGGAGGGACGACACTACTCGTACTAGCCTAGCCTACTCTCGCCGGCGGTCGGGTATTGTCGGACCCCGCGCCTGGCGTAGTACAACTAGTCGCACCGCGACGGCACGGCTATCTATCGCTGCTCACCACCCTTATCGCCACGCCCAGCTGCCACCACACCCCATTATCAAACCAGATCTCCAGATGCCATCTCCACACCCTGGGGAATGCTGGCTGATCGCCATGCATCGCCTTTTTCTCCTCCGCTTCATTGGCCACGCTATCAAGGCCAGGTACCATCACGTGTACCTGACGACGGTATCATGCCTTTGCACAAGCTGATAAGTGTAGATTACCCAGACCCATTCTTGATGCTGTGACCAAGCTCTGCCTAAGCTCTGCCTGCCGAAGGAAGCCTATCATCGAGAGATAAGCCCTGTTATCATGCTCAGCGCAAACAAAGGAAGAACCGCCGTTTGCACCTGGCCTACAAAAGTCACCTGCCTGCGCTGATATCTGCACCACCACCCAGTCATCATCCCCATCCGCATCTCAATCTCAATCCCATTTCGACTCTGGCCATTTTCCAAGTCAAGTCCATTTTACCCGTCTTCTTCTCAAAGCTTCCATGGCCCCAGAGTCTCTGACCGTTACCACTACCCAAGAGAATCACGACATAACCATAGGAACTATAAAATGCACTGCATCCATTCCATTCGGAGGCGAAGGGCAATGGATCTATCTACCGGCCACCAAAAAGTTCGACTTGTCTCGAGGAGCGGAGCGGAAAATGGTTCTCGAGTGCGATGAAGAACGCAGCAACCATACCGGCTTCATGATTGACCCTGGCAAGTCGGTCCTGATTGTCGTTGACATGCAAAACTACTTTGTCCACCCATTGTATCGCGACCACGCAGCGGGAATTACTGCAATCGATCCTACTTTGAAGGTCATTGAGAGATGCCGCAAAGAAGGCATCCAAGTTGCCTGGCTGAACTGGGGCATCACCGACCATGACTTGAACAAGATGGCACCCGCTATCCAGCGCGGCTTCAGCAAGACGCTGGGATGGCATGTGGGGCTAGGCGCTCAGCTGCCTGACGGCCAAGGAAGATGCCTGTTCAAGCGGACGTGGAACGCAGCCCTATACGGACCGTTTCAAGCAGTCGCCCAGCCCGGCGATCTCTTTTTCGACAAGACGAGAATGAGTGGTCTCTGGTCTGAGAAGGAACCCATCCATGAGTATCTGCGGGCATCTGGCAAGCAGACACTGCTCTTTGCTGGCGTCAACACGGATCAATGCGTCTTTGGCACCGTGTCCGATGCATACTCGTACGGATGGGACTGTGTTTTGCTCAGCGACTGCACAGGCACAATGACGGGACGCGGAGCTCAAGAGCTGGCCGAATACCAGATTTCGCAAAACATGGGCTTCGTCATTGATAGCAACACTTTCTGCAATGCTCCGGTCGATGACCACGTCGAGAGTTGCTGATTTAGTCGCGCTCATGCTCCTTCATATCGGCCCTTTCTTTATTTCCATTTGGCGGTACCTGTTTGTTTAGAAATACCCATAGCGCAAGTAGCACAAGACGAATACATTTACATTAATTACGTCTGCTTTGTGGCTTATCTCTGCGCCGTGGTTGCCCAATCAGCGCCTTCTGCCCGATCCGATGGTGGATCTACAATGCTGAGGCACAGATGACGCACGTGTGGGGAAGCTGCCAGGAAGGAGCGACAATGTCATTAAATGCTTGACGCCAGCTGCAAATTCCACCTGCTGCCCCATACCAGAATCACAGGACGCAGCCCTGTTCTTTTCACCCACAAAATGCCTTCCAGATTCTCAATTGGCTTAACCTGCTTGTTGCAACTTTGCGCAACAGCAATTGCCCTTCCAGTAGAACAAAAGCCGCTTCTACTCAACGGTCCCAAGAATGTCAGAAATGTTCGGACACAGTGAGTTTCTCGCAACCCGGATTATTGGACGGCTTTTCCTGACGAATAGCTGCAGACTTCACAATGCCGAAATCATCCCCACAGGCATGTTCATCTAACTCGTGTAGGAGGCCAACGTTCAGCACTAACCGCCCTCTAGTCATCGACGACTTTCTCCCCAGTCTCACGCTTTCCATTTCCTGGCCGGATGCAAAGGCTAAGCTAGGCAATACTATCGACCCAGAAGACCTCCAAAAGCAACCCACCGTGATTCTGCATGACGACACTAGCCCGAACGGCAAGCATGCTAGTTCTGGTATGAGCTACATTATCACCTTGACAGACCCGGATGCCCCGTCCCGCGACAACCCCGAGTGGAGTGAATTCTGTCACTGGATTGCTTCAAACGTCTCCATCGCTCAAGATACATTTTCCGTCCTGCCTGTACCAGAGTTTGGTCTCACCGAGGACATTGAATCGACAGAGGAGCTAGATGATGTCATGGAATACAAGCCTCCTGGCCCGCCACCCAAGACTGGCAAACATCGCTACGTGTTTCTTGTTTTCGCACCCAAGAATGGCACGACCGAGCCTTTGCATCCGAGCAAACCGCAGGACCGTAAGCATTGGGGTATGGGGAAGGAACGTGGTGGTGTAAGGGAATGGGCTCAGGAGAATGAGCTGGTTCCCGTGGCAGCGAACTTTATCTATGCCGAGAATGAGGAGCAGTAATTATAAGGGCTTTTGTACAATTATTCACGACATAATAGTGTAATTTTATCTAATGATAATCGGAACGGAATTGAATAGAGTCTGGTTAAGGCTTGTTTAGTTATTCATAATAGTTTTATGCGAGCGAACGAGAGACATGGTTCCGAGACGTATTAACAGCTACAAGCGTGTGTTGTTATGTTTGATGAGCTCTAAAATAGTATCCAAACACTTGGTGTGTCCAAACCAACACTGTACCGATCGTCCACTCCCAGAATCGCCACTACACCACCACCACCACCACCTCCTCCTCCTCCTCCCCATCCCGACAATTCAACACATACCGCGGATCCTCAAGCCCCAACACCACATCTCCATTCCCAGCCTTGTGCAGCGCCCTCGCCACCACCACCAAACGCTCCTTCTGCGGATGCCTCTGCAGCCTGCGCAGCGCACGCCTAATCACCGTTCCCATTTCCGCCTCGCCGAAATCTAATCCCATCACATGCACGACCTTGAATGGGCGTCGGGGGTGGTGCTCGAAGCACTTCCAGAGTGCAAGGAGACGCCGGTCGTTCCAGTCGTTTACGAGATCGCGGACGAGAGCTAGCTCGCGGGCCGGCGGGTCTAGGGCTTGATAGTGGAGTTCGAGGTCACGTGTGATGGATTCTATATCTTTCCGAGGGGATTCCTCGGGGTTTTTGTTGGTGTTGTTTTTGTTCTTGTGCTGTGTGGTCAAGGCGTATATATCTTTGTCAGAGCGGTATTGCGATATTTTTAAGCGCGGAGTGGTGGTTAGGGAGGGTGTTGAAGAGGTGTTGTAGTTTGCGCCGTGGTGGCACCAATTGGAATGCATTGGCAGTACCTCCTTTTTTTTATGGTGGTAGTCAAGGGATCTGGAGATGGGAGATGGTGTAGCACGAGGAGCTTCGCGTGCTTATGCCTCGCATGGGACGCTCCATTTATAGTATATTGATAGGCCTTTTGCACTGTGGTGTCACATGTTTTCATACGAAGCGTGTGATATGAATACAGCACGCTAACCCGTGGGAGTCATTCATCGATTCATCTTGTTTTCATGGCAGTGATCTGTTCGAGAAGATGATATGTACAAGGCGCCGTGGTAGTAGTGAGGGGATGAACGAACCATGCCTAGACGGGCCTAGTCCCGCCAAACCCACGTTTTGGCGCGTTCAAAGCTGCTCCAGAACGGAAAACAATGACGTCGCACGAGCCGTGGTAACCATAGTCCTTCTTATTCAGTTTCCGCACGTTTTACAAGAAATTATTCGTCAAGATATTGTAGTATGTCAGATGAGCTGAAAGCCTCGGTAGCTACCCCAGCACCCTACTACGTTGCCAAGTCGAATGTCTGTGTGAACAGCAAAGGAGAAAGTATCGGAAATGGATTGTTCGCGAATCAGAGGTTTGGTGCAGGCGAAGAGATTGCGAGGTTCAAACGTCCTCTTGTGGGCTCTTTAGAGACGGAACGTCTACTCGATACCTGCGCAAATTGCTATCTTTGGACCGAAGGTGCGTCAGCAGGAACAAGATTATATGTGCCAGAAGGTGCAGAAGTCAGCAAATGTGCTGCATGCCAGAGATTTAGGTATTGTAGCAAGGTAAGTGTTATACCCGCATATTTGCCTTGTTGCCAATTGACTCTTTCAGGCTTGCCAAAAGGAAGCGTGGAACCGCGGACATAAACATGAGTGCAAGATCCTCAAGCCTATGGCTGGCAGGGGCCTCCCAAAAGCATTCCTAGCATCTATGGAAATACTTACCCGGAGGAAGCATGGCCTGATACCTGATAAGGATTGGGAACTGCTTTGCCAGTTACCATCTCACATTGACGACTTCAAACGGAATGGGACATATCAAAATATTGAAATGATGGCCATGGGGGCCGCTCAATTTTCACTCCCACAGAATGTCTTTGACAAGGATTTTGTTGCTGCAATGTATGGACGGGTAAGTGGAACTCAAATATTTGTGCGCACACTATTAAATCGTGCAAGGTAATGTCAAACGCCTTGACGCTCATCACACCAACATTGGATCCACTGGGCATCATCGTGGACCCCACACTCTGCCAGATGAACCATTCCTGCGACCCGAATGCTTACATCATGATGGATGGACCCTTGGTCAGTATTCGGACTCTGCGGCCAATCAGAAAGGATAAGGAGATTTTCATATCCTACATTGACACGACGCATCCGTACCAGAAACGACAGGACGAGCTTCAGGCACGTTGGTTCTTCACATGCCGATGTGCGAAATGTCAGGACAAAGCCACGCACCAGGAAGACAATTGGCTCGTTCCAGCAAACTCTGACTTTGTCCCCAGCAAAGAAGAAACTCAGGCACTGGCCAGCAATCAAGAGCAAATGTTCACCTTGTATGAGCAAATACAGGGCATGCCAAATGCAGAGGCTGTGATTCCGGTTCTCAAAGAAGCCCTCAAGGCATGCCATGAGTCTGGTAACTGGCCTCTGTACCGCCAGCCGTACGCCTCGCTCCGCGATGAGCTCATTGTAAATCTCCTTTCGGTGGGCAAGTATCAAGAAGCATGGGCACACAGCGCAAAACGCTACAAGTATATCTTGCCCAAGCTCTACCCGGTGCCATTTCATCCCGTTCGCGTTGTTCAGACATGGCAGATGGCGATGCTTGCAGCATACCTTGCAAGCACAGAAGAGGGCGTGGGCGCGCCCGGCGTCAACATGGGTCTTATTGCAATGATGCTGGTAAAGCAAGTCCTGGATGTTGCGCCTATGAGTCACGGTCAGGACAATGCATTTACCAAGAGCGTGATGGAGAAGACGAGGGAGATGGTTGAGGAGCTGAAGCGAAGCGTGGGGAATCCAGACAAGGATGTTATGAATAGGGAGTTAGAGGCTCAGAGAGATCGCCTTATGGAGATGGGTGACTGGGCTCAGGATGGAAAGGCGCCTGAGGTGAAAGTGGTGGAAAAGGCATTTGGTGTGTGATGTGGGAAGATGGCTCTAGAAGGTACTGCTAGGTTCTTGAACGCGACTACTATGTGAGTTCCGTGGTCGGACATTACAGATGTCATAGTCACTTCTTGAGAAATATAGTTGGTTTCTAGTAAATGAGTGAAGCCGCCCTATGTCTATCCCGCTTTTCATTGGAATGCGCAGTCCGACTGTGTGAGTTTTATGGTCTGCCATTGTGGACTCCATCGCCACTTCCTAGTGAATGGGCCAAGGTACACTGTATAATGCTTTCTGTTAAAATGTGCACTTCAGTCCCCAAAAGTTCTCATCTAGGCGTTTACGACTACCACCAGGATCTGCACTGCAGGCCATTCGACCTGGGATCACCCCCCAAGGCTTCGTCATGACTGATTCTCACCAACAGTGGCGGACATGCCGTATCTCAGTGAAAGTGAGTGCAGCCTACACTAAGCCTCCTTGGTCATCTTTCACCATCACTGACGCATCCCATTGAGACATCCGCTTCTCTCACTGCGCACGCGTGACAGTGAGACGCTTGGCCTATTTTAACTGACTCTTTGCGTAGTCTCCCATCTTTCCATTCCTGACGCGGTCACCTTCATCCTTTCATCACTGCAAGGAACACATACACAGTTCACTAGCTCACCAAGTAACCCAATCACCAACACCACCACAACTACAACCAACACGATGCCACCCAAAGCCAGTGAAAAAGCCGACAAGATGTTCAGCGCGGACGTCGTCGCCGCCGTGCTCTACAGCACCGGCACAACCAGCCTCTCGATGAAAAACTACGAAATGATGAGTTCACTCGACGGCAAAAAATCCGCCTACAGCTTCCAGCACGACTTCCGCTCCGTCATCGCCAAAGCCAAGGAACTCAAGGCGCGGGTTGAAAGCGGCGAGGAGTTTGCGCCCGTGGCGTCTTCTGCCAAACGCGGTAAGTAAAGAACATCCCTCGTGTACTTTGCACAGGATTACGAATAAGGTGGATGTGTTATGTTACGATGACAAGGCTGACTGGTATGCGTACATGGTAGGTCCGACGACGCCTGTAAGCACGCCGAGCAAGCGCAAGAGCGCAGAGGTTTCGGATGCGGATAAGACGCCGTCCAAGACGCCTTCGAAGAAGCGGTCGACGCTGGTTGAGGAGGAGGCTGCGGCGGAGGGCCAGGATAAGCAGGAGGCGGGTGCGGTGAAGGGCTTCAAGGACTGTGTTCCCGAGGACTTTGATGCGTTTATCAAGGGCGAAGCGGCGTGGGAGGAGAAATATGCCTAGAGAGTTGTTGGGGAAGCGTTGTGGATAAGGTGGAGAGAGTTGGGGGGTTTTCTCTTTTCCCCTTTCCAACACGGAAAAACATTATCAGGGTTCTGGGGGAACATATCGGTGTTCAAGTTGATTTCCTTTTTGGACTTGTGGGATGCAGTAAGGGCTTTGGAGGGGGGGGGGGATGGTAGTACTGGAAAAACTTTTTTGTTTTCTTCTTGATTGATTACTGGAAACCTTTTTGAGTTGAGAATACTGTGTCTGGCTACTTCAGTGCCACCGTATCAGTGAATACACTCGATCATCACGTGACGGGAGCGAGAAGAGTGGTGCGGATATGAGGATGGACAGGGGGATGATGAAGAGGGCACTATGTTTTCCAGAGTGATGCGCGGGGTCTTGTGAGGAGAGGCATTAGAGAAGACGTTGCACATACTCTCTGGAATAACGCAAGTAGCAATCAACTACTAACAAAGTCATGGTGTGAAGTTGGCCAGGTCCCTATACACCATGTCTGCAAACGTACTATTCAGCCCAGCCAGTCAGCGTTATTTGGACCCATAAGTATCCATAGTGAGGAGAATTAAGCCAACCAGAGCTCCTATCTGCATTTCTGAAAATTGCCACCCAGATCGCAGACCTAAGAAATGACTTGAGTAACGCTAGGAGCGGATTGTACTTGGCATGAAGGACGTTCGCCACCATGATATTATTAATGGCGCAAAATATGCTTGCAGACATGGTGTATAGTAGTGTAGTACAAGATGAGCATCTAACTTTTGAGCGCAGCATACACAGTAGATGGCAATTGTCGCGAACAGGCGGGTATGGACGAGGCTAAAAGGCTTGATTGATTGGACCCGATAGTGGCTTGCATATGCGTACAACCTAGCAATGATCACTTTGTCGGAGCGCGAAAAAAAAGTAAGTTTACAGGAATCCGCAAGGGGACAAGTGCGTGACGCGGCGATGAAGGCTTTTTTGCAAAAGCAGCCCGGTATTTGCAACAAGGCGGCAGAAGAACCTGACTTGGATGCGCCGGCACACACGCACAGCCAGCTTTTGCCTACGCCAGCTTTTTCGGTTGGCGACATCATCGGGACAAGATACCAAGTGGTTAGTTGATGCCTTTTGGGACAAAGTGTGAGACGCGGTAGTGGCAAAAGATGAATGTAGTATGTTTATGCTGTGCCGTGTCTGAAGAAAAGCCGTCTTGGTGATTGACAGGAAGAGTAGCACAGACCATGGGGAGCAAGGGGGGGGGGTGTGCAAAGGCAAGGCATACGCACGCTCCCTCTGACTGCACGCCCCCATGGCTGCACAGTTGAGCAAAAGTCGATACCATGTGGGTTTATCGACGGCGAACAGGTGGTTCCCCGCCGCGAGATGTGCACACTTGCCCAAGTCCATTGATGCTCCACTCGGCTTCGTTCTCACATTTAGTACGTATACAGTCAAACAGGTGGCGTGCGCGCCGTCTTGTCCACGTCTGGTGCCCAGTCTTGAATCTCTTGTGGGTGGAGCTCCCAAGCGTCGGGCCGTTGTCTAACAAGTATCTGCTCCGTCCATATCAACTAGTACAGTATATGTCGTAAGCTCATCACCGGCGTCTTGCCGGTCCTGAAGCTCAAGTCGAAGCCGGCGCCTCGTCGGTGTATTATGTACTTGCGTACATGGTCGACAGGGCTATAGCGGTGGTGAGAGTCGTCGCCATGAGTGAGACATGACGTCTGCTGCCGGGCGCCAAAGGACTCGCTGGCACAACCGGCGTTCATCTGGAACGACAAGGCTTTGTGTGGAGCCCCAGCTGATCGCTTGTGCCGAGGGGGTGGTGGTGGTGGTGGCTATGGTGGCCATGGCGGCAAGGGATACATGATAGTACTAAGTACTAACGAGATGATGGACGCGACGCACACGACGACAACAATGGCGCGCTCGCAATGAACATGGCCAACGACGTGCTCGAAAATACATGGACAAGGCTCTGGAACGGGCTTGCATATTAATATCCGCATGCAGTTGGGCCGTTGCGCAACGAGGGGCCTTTGACGGGATAGCCCCTGAATTTCCCCAGGTTATTGACTTTGTTTTTGCTAGGCCGCAAACAGCTTAGCGGCCAGGTACCATGGGCGCCAGGCACGCACCAAAGGGGGGCCATGCAATCCATCCATTCACCCTCGCACCCACACCATCCCATCGACTCGCCCAGGGTTGCCTCTTGGGCCAAGGCCCTCGGTCCAGACGTAGGCGAGCCATTATAGGAGACGCTCCATGGCCAGCCCGTCTGCGCGCCAATCACCGCCGCGCCGCATGAGCTTCATCTCTCGTTAGTCGACAGTCTAGCCCGCTTCCGGCTCCAAATCTTGCTCCCCTCTGCCGCGACAAGGGCGTTTGCACCCGGCGCGAAAAATACACCGTCAGCTCGCGGGTCCCGTCTTTTATTTCATCTCACCCTGCGCCCGCCCATTCTTTTCTCTTTCCTTCCTTCAAGCCGCCTACTCGCTGATCAGTCACTCATTCTTGTCCAACTACTACCATCTTCAGCTTAATACTACCCCCTAATCCAACTCCTCACTCACTCTCTCTCTCTCTCTCTCTATCCAAACCGCCACCATGCGCTTCTTCCAGGCTATCCTTTCCTCCGCGGCTTTCGCTGCTCTCGTCGCTGCCCTCGAGATCAACGACTTCCCTGCCCAGGGTGTCGTTGCCGGCAACTCCTACACCATCACCTACTCCCCGGCCGATGATGTCCCCACTACCTTCATCCTCCGCCAGGGAAAGTCCACCGACCTTGATGTCATTGGCACCTTGACCAGTACGTTTGCCCTCCCCTCGACAAGAACCGTTTTCCATATACTGACTCTACTACAGCCACTGCTACCGGTGGAAAGTTCCAGTGGACCCCCAGCAAGGATCTCCCCAGCAAGAGCGACTATGCTCTTGAGATCAAGCGCGGCGACACTGTCAACTACTCTGCCCAGTTCCCTCTTACTGGCGGCGCTGCCTCCGACAACACCCCCTCCTCTTCCAGCTCGCCTTCTTCGTCTGCCGCCCCCTCGTCCTCTGTCAAGCCCTCTTCTTCTTCGGCTTCTCCTAGCCCTTCGGCTTCCGGCTCCTCTTCCATCACCTCGGCTGCTTCTAGCACCCCCTCCGCCTCTGTCTCCACTCCCGCTAGCAACTCCACCATCAGCTCGGTTACTCTCTCCCGCACTCCTTCTCCCTCGGCCACCCGCACTCCCACCGGCTCTGCCAGCGTCCCCGAGGTCACCGCTTCCGGCGCTGACTCTATCCTCGCCAACCCTCTTGCCGCTATCATCGGCGCTGCTGCTCTGGTCTTCTTCGCCTAAGCGTCTGTTTCTCCAACCTTGAGATATCCTGTCTTATGTTTTGTCCCGTGTACGATATATTAGCAAATGGATAACTGTTTTTCGAAAAACGGAACTTCTATATACCCTTGTAAACAGCCCCCTCTTGGTTCAAAGATAAAGTTACGCAAAGCAGAAACAGGGCTGTTCAATGTCGGTCGAGGTTGAAACGCTATGCAAAGAGCTTGTACAGCGGTAGCAGTAATGATAATATGGAACTCGTTTATACCCTCCTTCAAACACAACATCTTCAATGCCTTTGTGACCTCATTCAATGCCTTCATGCCTCTCGACAAATTACACGCATGTCACTCTGACATCTGATACAAAAACCTCTCAACATACTTTACCCTTTCGCCCGCCCTATCCACTGTGAAACACACCTTGCTACACCAGGCTCCCTTACCCCCCCCCCCCCCCCCA